>NC_056730.1:1017187237-1017489737 GCF_019279795.1 Protopterus annectens
GCAGCAACCTCTTCATTAGTTACATATCTCTTTTGTGGAATTTAGATGACTTTTACTTCTGCAGAGATTGTACATATTTACTGATACTGGTGGATTGAAGAAGTTTGAGTAGACTTTTATGATGGAAATGTTCTGAATTTGGCAGTTTTGTCATTATTGGTTCATACATGTTTTCATTGCTTACTGGAAAAATGTTCAAAACAATACATAACAATAATTTAAAATGTGCTCTAACAAGTGTGCTGCATTATACAAGGAATATAATTTAATATAGTCAGGAAGGTGTATAAAAGAACACATGTATGTTTCATGTGCAAGGGGCCTATGATTTGAAAACAGCCCAAAGGTAATCTTTATCTGCCACTGGCCAGATGCATTTTCTTTGAATGTGGGTTTTAATGCTGTTTCAATGAATGTGAGTTTCAAGGGTGGAGAAGTTTTAATGCTAAGTCTAGTTTCATTGTGAGACTGTATTGCTTTGTTTAGCATATGTCTATTCGTGTTTGTGGTATAAAATGTAAAATAAAATCCAAATAATCATTGTAGAAGTAAAGCAGCATGCACATTACAGTGTTTATGGTAAATGGGACAAAATAGCCAAGTAATGGGACATTGGAATGGCTGCAGGGGGACTCTGAGGCCATATTTTGGTTGTCTGTTCTTCAGTTTGCTTTTAAAAGTTGGTATCCCACAATTCCATCGGAGTGGGTTGGGTTACATAATTATGTGTGCAAATTTTATGTTAATCAGCATACAGATTTGTACCTATTTTTCATGGGCCTTTGTCCAGATTTTTGATGTTTCCAAGTTGAGAGGTATGAATGGAAAGTATGACTTTTGCTTATCTATGGATGATTTTAACTGGTGGATAAACCACAAAAAGCAACAGAGCAAGCAGGTGCTTGTGACAGATACACTCTTCAAACCATATTGTACAAGAAAATAATCTATAAGGCTACAGTCTTTATAAACATGATGATATACTGGTGACATCTAAATGTAAATAGTGTAAATAATTGTTGTTGTATCAATACATCATTCTAGCCATAAGTGCACATATAAATTCATATTTTAGAAAAGCCTATATCAATGAAAATCACTGTTGATAAAATTGCATCATATGTACACTGCAAACTTCTTGTTCCATTGTATGAAATGTTTTTAAATGTTGTACTCGGTTCTTCATTTTTCCATTTCTGTATGTGTTATTATTTTATAGTTCACATTTCAAAAAAATAAAATAAACATTCTATTTGAAAAAAAAACTTGATTATATACATCACCACTAAGGACAAACAATGGAACAGTGTATAATCTGTTATGCAAGAAAGTGAGATATCATTTACCACTGTATTTCAATGCTATTGTACTGAATTGTGGTGGGTGGTAGCCACCCAACACCTTACCAAAAGACCACATGAAATCAAAGCATGAGGTCAGAGCTGTGATAAGAGTCTGGCAACAGTAACAGCCATCTTTCCCACAGGAATCTCCAAAGTTTCACTATAAGGGGTCATAGGAACGGAGATAATTTTGATATAATAGAACCACAACAAATCCCTTGCTTACAAGATAAAGTCCATGAATGAGTGGAACCAAGAAAGATTTTGAATCCACCAGTTCATGATAGAATGGACCCAGGAATTCTGTATATATTGGTGAGCTATAGTCCTTCATGATGTCTTTATTTGCCACCAATAGAAGTACATGAAAAAGCTTTAATTCATTATTCTGCTACCCCCTCTAGCCACAGAATGAAGTCATAAATAAGAGGTAAAAGCTATAAATGATAATCTGTTATTGGTTTGTTTTAAAGTTTATGAGAAAAGGGCAAGACAAGAAGATAAAATCTCAAGCATTGTTGAAGAGTTAGGAGGAATACATATGAATGGAGTTATTGTATTTCTTTAACAAACAGAAACACAGTTCCTTTACTTCCTTTTACTAAGTGAAATAAAATTTCAGTTCAGTAACTTAATAACAGCTTCTGAAGCTGCAGTCTTAAAGCAAGTGTTTCATTACATAGTGCACTATAGGTAGGCTTTGAATTTCTCTGAGTATGTTAGTATATCTAGCAATAGTTATGTCTGGTTCAGTATTTATATATATATATATATATATATATATATATATATATATATATATATATATATCTGCATATATGCATATTCCTGGACTTTAAATCTAGCATTTGCAACAGTGATCCCAGGAGGTGCCACTCTCTCTCTACTGACATCTCCAGTAATTTGGCAGATAGCTTGGGACCTCTCAGATATCATGTGAGGTACAAAACTAGAGACTGATGCATTTTCAGTCAACTAATTTCCATTTAGGAAAACATAAAAGAGTTATGAGGGACTAATATGCTTGCCTATATATTTGTGCAGATATTGGCAGACAAACCTAGAGCATACGCATTTAACTGAAAGACTACATTTGGATATGAATGAGTGTGTGAAATCATGTGATAATGCCTCTATTAAAATGAGACCATAGGGAAATTTATGTAAAGGTAGAGGGTTTTCATGCAAAGTTGCTACACAGAAGTTCTGCATCTTTTAATATCTAAAAACTGTATGCCTGATAAGCTCCTTGTTTCTGTGAAGCTGAGTGAAGTATTATGCCTGGCAGTAGCAGCCATGTAATACTGCATAATGTGAAGCTTATCCCTGTCAAGAGCTCTGATGGGTGCACAAACGGTCATAATCTCAGCTACTTGTTACATCCATTGACCTTGAAAGGGATAAGTAGGTTTCACAAAGTGGCTAATGGTGAGAGAAAGATTTTCAGGCTGAAGAAAGCTACATAAATCTAACAGAGAAGGATGTTCCTCAATTTCAATGGATTTTTGCACTGCCTCATATGATGGCTTGGTCCATGACTCTCTATTGCAATTCTCAGGACTGCACCAACAATGCCTAATATTATGAAATTTAAACTAAGATTCAAACTTAAAAATAACAAATTCTGAAACTTGCTGTTACAAAAAAAAAAATTGCAGGAAGGACCTTATCTTCTTGTACCCTTCCACACCCTTGATAACTAAATATACTAACTCCAAGGTCACTGTACCACAGAGTAGGGGAAATACTTTCTGATAATACAACTCTCCGACTTAGTATACCCCCCCATTTGATAGTATATGTCACTATTCCTTGGATTGTATTATGGATATCCACTGAATTATAACAGGCACTCAGTTTAGTACAAGGCCACTGCAAAGTGGACACTTGACTATAAACACATACTTTAACAGCTTTACCCATGGTGAGATCCTTAGGATCAAGAGATTATGTAGTGAAGTGCAGGATGCTAAGCGAGAAGCTTTAAAAATAATGGATATGTTTATAGATAGAGGCTATGCAAAAAATGTGTGAAAGATAGTTATAATAGAATACTTGGATATAAGAGGACAGAGCCTAGAAATAAAATTCTTGATAACACAGACATAGATAAGGGATGGAACCTGGAACAAACAATACTTTTTGTATCCAAGTATACTATATTTTCAAGGAAGTTGCAAAAACTGTTAGAAGATTTTTGGAATGTTGCAAGAAGAGAAGTTTCTTCACTTATAGATATTCAACTTAAATTTTCATATCAAAGGGGTCTGGGTTTAAATGATTATTTTAGTGCATAGTACCTATAAAAGACTAAAGGAAATAATAACAAACATAAAAATAAAAATTGGAACCACAGCATGTGATAAATGTACAATATGCCAATATATAACAAACACATTTGAACAAATTAATGTTAATATATTTCAAACTAGGGCGGCCATGGTGGTGGAGTGGTTAGCATTGCCGCCTCACAGCAAGAGGTTCTCCGGTTCGATCCTCAGCTGGGGTGCCTTCTGTGCAGAGTCTGCATGTCCTCCTGTGGGTTTCCTCCGGGTGCTCCTCCCACATCCCAAAGACATGCTGCAGGTGGATTGGACACTCTAAATTGGCCCTAGGTGTGCATGTATGTGTGCCTTCTGTGGAAGGTTGGGCGCCGGGCTGGCAACTCGGCACTGTAAAAACTCCACTGCCACTCAATGTGCGGACAGTGATCCGCTGTGGCGACCCCTAACCGGGAAAAGCCGAAAGAAGAAGAAGAAGAATGTTAATATATTTCAAACTAAGGGACACTACACTTGTAAAAGTGTAGGGGTAATATATGCCATTAGGTGTGAATGTAGTAAGTTTTATATTGGTGAAACAAAGAGAAGCTTAGGAGAAAGAATAAAAGAACATGTGAGAGAGATCAGAAATAACAAAATAATAAGCCCACTTGTAGAACATTGTAATAAAAGACATGGGGGAGAATTCATGAATTTAAAAGTATCTGTCTTGGAACAAATTAATTCCAGCTACATAAGTGAAAATAGAATTAAATATATTTTGAGGAAAAAAGAATACATTTTTGTATTAAAATACAATACATTACATCCTATAGGACTAAATAGAGAATGTCACTGGAAAAGTTTTATATAGGAATGTTGTTTTAACAACATGATTTTTTTTTATTTTTTTATTCAATTAACTTCTTTATATTTAATTGATTGCACTTGTTTAGATGAATGATTAATGGATTAATTGATTTGCATTTATATAAAAAGTGATGTTTTTATATGCATAAAGTACTCTGAAAAAGGCTGTTATAGCTGAGGCGCTAGAGTTTACTGTGTTGCTGTTCGTTGTATTTTAACACAAAGATTGGTTTGCTGCTATTTTCCTTTGGATATTGTTGGAATGAGCTTTTTGCTGCTATCTGGTATTTGCTGATTTTCATCAACTGCTGTTTTGCTGCTACTAGTTCAACGTAGAACTGACCACAAATAAACGAGATTGTATCCAGTATCCAGGAGTGCGGAGTTTTCTGGTTCCTCTGGTTTGTTTTTTGGTATCTCTGAGAGTGGTGTATAATACTTGACTATAAACGTTTATATGTAGAAGGGTCAAACCACCTCTGAGCTTTCTAGATTGCACTTTAGTAAGTGAAACTCTAAGCTTGTTTTCTACATAGAAGTGTACTGATGAGCGCTTTTAAGGGGTGAAACATGTTGCAGATAATTAAAACATGGTGGTGGGATAGGCTTATAACCCAACACTTCCTAAACTGCTGGAATAAACTTTCTCTGTATCTTAAACAGTGTGATTCTCTATCTTTATTTAAGCAAGGACTAGTTGACTAAATGGGTATCCACAAATTACTCTGGTATTAACAGATATGGCCCTCCTTGAGAAAGGAGGAGTGGCATAATGGAGGGTACTGGCAGGCATGAATAATCATAAGATTTAGTCAGTGGTCTTAAAATATCTATGAATCTATTAGACCTTACATAACTCAATGGTTAATCAGTTGGGCCTGGGAGCTTTTCCTGGTACTGCTTTCTGGATATAAAGGCAAAGTTTCTTTTCTGAGACTAGTATGATCAGAGCTTTTGACTTGTGAGAAAAAATACTCTGAATATCGAGAGTAGGTAAAAAATTCTCAAGGGAAAATGCAGACTGGATATATAAAATTCTGTTCTGCTGATCCATGCTTATTAAAGCTATCCATAATTATGTGCAGCTCCACATAGCATTCTGAGCATGCCTCCAGAGTCCCAGTTGGGAAATTTATAACAACAACTGTTTTAAAGTTTTTAATTTGAGTTTGGAGTGAGTAAGCACGTGTTGCACACATCCTTATTACAAAACATTGGTGAAGAAATACTTTCAAACTGCTTAACTTCCAAACCTGAATGATAAAATCTATCTACCTTTTCAGGATCTGGTCAGTGTTTAGTGATACCTGGTCATGTATAGGCTTCAGATTCTATAGATACCTCTCCTAATAAATATGCTGCCATGCTGAGACTACCACTTCCTTATCTTTCCATTCAGTGATAAAGCTTTCCTTCAGCTGGTCAGCAAGACCCATCATAAGTATGTCCAGTTGCAAGGCAGGGTTGTCTCCTGCAAGACCATTACCTTATAGCATTGTTACAATCTAATGGCTGAGCCATTTACCAAAATGGGTATCTTGATATTGTCAGGCATTAAAGTACTTGTCCTTGGGCAAAATGTTCTTGATATGAAACTAAACTACTTCTCTTTACACCCTCCAGTAAATCTCCACCTATAGACTTTACAATAACATCTAAAAATGGCACACCTATATCACAAGATCCCACTACTAAACTTAACTTTGATACCCATATAAGCAATACTTTGAAAAATATTAACTCTCCCCTCCTCTACTCCTCACCCATTATTATTAACTCAAAAAAGAATCTTCTTAAATTAGAAAACTCTTACCACAACTAGCCCAGATTGCTACAGGGTACCCTTTCAGAACCCACCATTGTACTAATCTAAAGCAACTAGGCTGGCCAACACTGTTGGAAAACACTGGAACCTGCTTCCTCTGAACTTTCAAACCTATATCTTATAACCTATAACCTACCTCTTATTTGCATCCACTGTCATATTTCTCCTCTACTATTTCAAAAAAAAAAAAAAAAAAAAAAAACAGTAGTATTTCTTCAAGATGTCACTTTGTCACTTGTTTGTTTATCCATGTGTGTCATTATATGTTACAACTAATGTTATTTTCACTAATGTATTTTCTATGTCTGCAGTTATAATGCTTTTACCGGTCAACAAATGTAAAATAAAATAAATAATTAAATAAAATAAATAACCTTATGAGAAAAGCGACATAAACGAAGAGGCCAGTTGTGATGATAATGAAGTCCTTGTTTAAATTAATTTTTCAGACTGAATATTTTATCAGTTTTTTAATACAGTCTTTGTGGATGTGAACAGTATATGACTTTTAAAGAAGGTCAGTAGCATAATAAAAGCATTTCTTACCCAAATTGTTTTCAGAATAGCTCAGCAAACTTTTCCACTCTGGTAAGATTGCAATGTTTTTCTAAATAAGACTGAAATGTAGGGAACAATAGGTTTGAGTTTCCAGCTGCACTTGGTTTTCCCATAACAGTGATGTTAGATAGTCACTATTCTGCTCGGATAGTCAGAATACGAATCCATAACCAACATTGTGAGCAATGAGCATCTAAGTAAAATAATGCAGATTCCCAAATCCTCTGGGGCAGAATGAGCAGCAGAGCAATAAAAACCCAATTTTAACAAGACTTAAGTACTATTTTAGTTAAATGTGCCTTCAGGAAGTATGAACATCAGGAGAATACTATTCGACACATTACAAAATTCTATCTTTTCAATGGGGTGGTCATCCCATGTATATTCTTAGAACATAGTTTTAAAACAGCAATTTGATCTTGAATAATAGGTCATACTAGTTTTCCCATGCTGTGGTTACCATAACAACTCCAGAGCTGGCCACTTGATGACCACTTGATGTTTTCATTACACCTAAGTCAGGCACCTAAGGACCACTCATGTGGCTCTGCATCTTTATATCAAAGAAAAGCATCTCATTAAGTTGAACCTTCATAAAATAATACAATAAAATATAAACCATAACAGGAAACAGCCACACGATGTGCTTTATTGTGTTTCCAAACAGGAGGTTTAAATACAGCTGACAGTGTATTAACCAGTCAGTGACACTATTTCTTGGAACAGAACAATATATGCTTTTAACAAGAGTGAAATAATTCAACAGAGTATAAACTAAATGAAGATATTCAGGTCTGAACCAGTCAGGATACTGGATTCCCCTATACGAAAAATCAAACAATCTAGCAATGAAAGGGAAAAAAAATCTGCTATTTATAGGAAGAGGAAAAAGGCTTGTTCTGATATCAAGAAGACTTGATGGCTGTGAAATGAGTAGCTATGGGTCAGACAATGGACCAGTTAAAGGTTATATAAGGAAATTTTGAAAAGTTAGCCACCTGATAGTTTATCAGTCTAATAACAAGTGATAAATTAAGAGTAGGAATGATTAGATTGGAGTTTGGTAAGTTTATTTGCCAAGTATTTGAGAAATTAAATACTTGTCACCTGAACAAATGACTTGTTAGTTGGTCTGTTTATATATATATATATATATATATATATATATATATATATATATATATATATATATATATATTTATATGTGTGTGGGGGGGGCCAATGATGCCATACAGAAGGGACTAAGGGACTACACTGTCATCAATCAATCACTTTTTCCTGGTTTCAAATTTTCCTCCAATGGAGTAGGCAAGCACAATCATTCTTGACCAAGGAAGGGCAAGAATACTTGTAAGTTTCCAAGATGAATGTCTGTCAGTTGCCAGCCTGCCAAATCAGTAATAAGGTGAAGTTCAGTATCCCCTGTACTGCCACCACCACTTACTATCCCAGCAGCCGTGGTGACACCAGCAGCTGATAAAATCCATCCACCAGAAATTTACAATGAAAAAAGTGTAAGGTAAAATATTATTCAGAGAAGAAACATCATGGTTTTCTTCTACCTGAAGATTATGAATATTCTTTGAAGCATTACCAATAGTAAAAACAGGACAGAGTTAATATATTTAGTCTGAGGCTTTTAAGTAATCTAATCCAGTTATGCATATATCTCGTTAATTATTCTCCATTTATTATTAACTGCAAAAACAACAGTTCACATTAAAAAATGTCTCTATAGCATGCATAATTAGCATAGTTCAAAGATGCAAGTTAAATATTTGGAATGTACAAAAAAGTACAGTTGTATAAATTAAACTTATCATGACAGTAGATTCTCAAATTATCCCTGTGGCATTAGCCTTAGCTAACGGGTTATATCATGCCAAGGATATAACAGCTGACCAGCTTCCAAAGCTTCAGGGCACCTTCCGCATGCCCAAATTGTCAAGCAAATTGAGCCGAGCTGACTAAAAGGGAAGTTTGGGTGCAAAGCCTTTCAGAGCTTTCCTGCCAGCAGAGAGGGAGGCTGAGCACTGAAAGGTCTATGCTAAGAACAACAAAAAATAAATGCTCACACCCTGGCATAAAATACACACCAAAAAACAAGGGGGATGGAGGAAGGGAGCTGCTACTGTAACAGTAACCATTCGAACATCTACTGTTATCGTAATTTCACATTACACAACTATACCAAGTTCATCATATTGATTACTGCTGCAGTAGCCTTAGCTATATGACTAGATTACCGTAGCTAACAACATTTGGGAGGAGGAAGGAGAAGTGTCCAGGAGCCCCTGGAGAAATGACTTAGCGAAGCATGATCTGGATCTAGAGAAGGAATCAAGTTTATAGTGCTTTATAAAAGTATGTACAGAGCACCAAGTAGCAGCTTCTAGAATATTTATAGAATCCAACTCTTTCCAAAAAGCCATAGATGAAGCCAAGGCCCTGATAGAGTGGCCCTTGACCCTTCCTGGACTAGCTTTGTTAAGCTGAGTGTAAAAAAAAAAGGTAAAAGTCTTAGACAACCATTTGGAAATAATCTATTTTGACAAAGATTGTCCATTTTTATTACTTTCACAAGTAATAAGCAACTGATCTAAAGATATGAAAGATTTTGTTCTGTCAAGATAGGACCTGAGTTATCTGTGGACATCCAATGTATGGAGTATCCTTTCTCCCTCATTTTTATACTCATTAAAAAAACAGGGGTATGTATAGTTTAGCTTAAAGTAAATTTGGTATCTACTTTAGGCATAAAAGGATTAGTTATCAAAGAAACCCTGTCCTTATGGAAAATAAAATAGAGTTGACTCACCATAAGAGCTTGCAACTCAGATAACCTTCTTACAGAGGTCAGAGCAATTGGTAAAAATGGTTTTCATGTTAAGAACCTCAAAGTCAGCCAGATTACCTGGTTTAAACTGAGCAAGTGTTAGCTTCTCTAACACAAAATTAAGATCACAAGGAGGGACAACAACTGGTTAACTTGGAGGCTTCTTATGCAAAACCCCTTTCAAGAACATTTTGACACTAGACTGCCTTGAAAGAAGAGGATCCATGGGCAGACACGCTGAAATGGCTGTTAAATGAACCTTGATAGAAGATTAAGAAAGGCCATAGGATAGTAACTCACACAAAAATTCTAAGACCAGTGAACAACTACCCCTGAATGGGTGCAGGGTATGTTGTTGGCACCTTTTCCATTTGCTAATATATGATTTACTAGTGGCAGACTTTCTTACCTCCATGAATACCTGCTGTACTTCCTCTGTAAATAGGTGCCTAAAGAGAATTAAGACCCTATCATCCAAGCAATCAATTGAAGCTAATTGATGTAGAGGCGTGCAACAACCCTGTTCTTGGCTGAGTAGATCCAGTCGGTGAGGAAGCTTGTGGTAAATGCCCCTGGACATTTCCAAAAGTTGGGAGACCCATGGTTGTCTGGGTCAGAATGGAGTCACCACAATGATCTTGAGGGATTTCTTCTGAATCTTTAGAAATACCCTGGGTATTAGTGGAAAGGGTAGAAAAGCATACAGGAACATTTCTGTCCAAAGAAAAGAAAAGGCATCTATTTTCTATGTCTTCTTGCAGAGAGTCCTAGAACAGAATCTTGCTAGTTAATTATTGAAGGATGAGGCAAAAATGTCTACTTGAAGAACTCCCCCACACATGGATCAAAGCTTGTAAGACCCCCCCCCCCCACCAACTAGTTTCCATTAGTGAGGGTCTGCCCTGGTCTTGCTTAGCTTATTTGCCATAAAAGTTTGCTCTGATGGAATGTAGGATGCCTGTAGAGTGAGACTGTGCTGTAAAGCGATATCCTAAGCTAACATGGCTAGTCTGCAAAAAGGGTATGACTTGGCTCCCGCTTGCTTGTTAATGTACCACATGAGTATGGTATTGTCTAAAACTACTTGAAGAGGTCTCACGGACCAAAGGTGGTTAAGAGAGTTGAGTGCCTTGATCAGGGAAAACATCTCCTAGATGTTTATGTGCTTGCATTTGTCCTTCGTGTCCCACATCCCCTGCAGTTTTATTCCTCCTGAAACTACTCCCCAAGCAAAGTCTGAAGCATCTGTGATTACTGACTGATTTGGAGCAGGGAAGGAGAAGGGGAGACCTGGATTCAAGAATATATGTTGTCTTCACCAAAAGATCTCTTTTCTGACAAACCCCAGCACTGGGATTTGAAAAGATAAAGGGTGTTGATGCTTGGAACCAAAGATGTTTCAGATACCATTGTATCTTTTTCATGTGGAGTCTTGCCAGAGTTATCATGAGAACCATAGATGCCTTGAATCCCAAAATCTAAAGTATTCCCTCACAGTGACTGAAGTCTGAGTGGAAAACCTTAGAAATAGATCTGAATAAAGATCTGTTTTTATCTGTAGAGGAAAAGCTCTTTGAACTGCAGTGTCTAGTTGATATCCCAGGAATACAATCCTGTGTAAGGACGCAGAGACAATTTTGAATGTTCTTTTGGAATCCCAGCTTGTATAAGAGATCTTTCACCTAGGACAGAAATTCCTGACACTTTAAAAAAGACTGCAAAGATAAGCAAATCTTCTAAATATGGATACTTTTCCCCATGCCTATCAATAATCTTCCCATCCTTATCAGAAAGAGTAGGATCAAAATTAGCTAAGTGCTTAGCAGTAGTGGGCTCAATTAAAGTTACAGCTGCTGGGTCAGGTTTGGGAATAGTGTACAAAATTTAAAAGACTAAGGAACTTTATACATCTTATCTGACTTTTTAGAGGCAGTTGGCTGACTATCAGGAAAGTTGCAGGCAGTAGCACGCACATCTTCTGAAGCTAACGGAACAGGCAGAATGGGTGTAGGTACTAGAAAATCCTTCTGTAACAACTCATAGTATTTCCAGAGGGACTAAGAAAACTCAATGTTCTCACACTGAAAGCACTGGTACATTCTAGCAATAGTCTCAGAGAAATAGAACCCCCCACTGAGAGAATCAGTCACTCAGCTCTCCATTGTCTGAATCAGAAATCTGAGGGAAAAAAAGCTATACCCATCCCTACATCTTCCTCTTCTCTGCATCTTCATCTTCAGATTCTGAATTGTGAATCTCTTTCAGAAAAGAAGAATCCCTCCTTCTTTTACCAGAAATTATGTTAAAAGAAGGAGCAATAGCCTTAATTAAACCCTGAGCCATTCTTAGTAAACTATTCTGTTTATTTTTGAGAGGAAAATTTGAGACAACTGTGTTACTAATGGCAGCAGCTGCTTTTCCAGGGATTGACACAGCATTCTGATACAACAAGGAAAGTGTCCTTGTTCCCTCTCCCAGGACTGACAGGAGTGGCTCTCCCTTACCCACTGAGGAGGCTCCAACAGCTGCAAAGGATGTGGCTAACCCCTGGTCCATAGTGGTTGTAGATGCCACACAGAGGGATGTGGGGTAAAAGATGAGTGCCTTGAGGTATAACTAATGGCCACAGCAGAGTCACCCACCTGCAGCTGAAGCAAATTGCTGGCCTGTTGTGGTGGCAAAGGCTGTTTGGTTAACTTTTTATCTGGCTTTTAGATGGACCAACCATAGGACTGGTAATCTGTTCAATGGTCAAGCTGAAAATGGTTTCTCTTTCTTGGAGAAGACAAGCAACAATTGCTGGTAAAACTACCAGTCCACAAAAGATATTTTGTTTGGCAGAAAAAAAACCACATTAAAAAGCACTTTACAACACTATGTCAACTCCACAATGGAAAAATAAAGACAATTACTCCACAGAAAATAAGTTTTCGGTTAGTTTACACTACTCTTAAACTGACAAAAAATGAGGGTTCTGTTTAAAAGTATGTTACAGTCTTGAGACCATTTGTTAAAACACAACACTCCTAGCTTTAAAATAACTTTTCTAAAGAGAAAAGTAATAAAACATCAATGAAATTAAGAAATGGAAGTTTTTTCCTCAAAGATAACTTATTTGTCCAGCAAAAGAAAGCACAAGCCAACTGTTGATCTTTGAAAGCCTCTGAGGAGTGTACTCTTTGGTGTCAGTAAAACTCTGGGGGGCTTCACATCCAAATTTGCCTTTTAATCACCTCAGATCAAGCTGCTTGACAGGTTGGGCTTGTGGAAGGTGCCCTGAAGATTTGGTAGCTGGCCAGCTGCTATACCCTTGGCAGGATGTAACCCATATAGCTTAGGCTACTGCACCAGTGAGCAATATGATGAACATTGGAAGTTACAAGACTCAAATGCTGTATGCCATATGTAGCTGTAATATTTATTATTAGTTATTTAGAATGGGAGGGATACAGAACACCTATTGCAGTTGAAATAGTAATGCTACTTTGGTCAAGCATCTTTTTGACACAATATGTCCTAAGATGCATTTGCTAAGGGAGCAGGGTAATAGCACAAAAGCAACTTGTATGAATCAGCATTTTCAAAATGGTGATTTGTGAAAAGGGGTAACTGCAGTGAGATTTTTTTCCTTATCCACAGTTTGCATTGACTCTGGAGTCTATTATGGTGATAGGTAAATGATGTTGAGAGCTTTGCATCTATGAGAAAACCAGTTTGCTAACAATTATCCTATACCGTTTTAATCACTAAAACTGAAACCACTTTGCTTTCATATGAATGTCCTTTCTCCATTTTCCAGTAAAGGAAGAACACACCACTGGGCGTACCATTGGCCAAAGCTGCCCAGAAAGAATGCAGACACAACAAACTAAGAAAATAAGGTCCCTCCTGACAACCCTAATGACAGAATTTAAAGCATTGAAACTGCAAATAGGTAGTGTTAGTAATAGCATTTATTCTCTTTCCATTTTTCCGCGGTGGTGCAGCGGTAGCATTGTTGCCTCACAGAAGAGGTTCTCCCGTTCGATTCTCGGCTTGGGTTGGGAGTGCCTTCTGTGTGGAGTCTGCATGTCCTCCCCATGGTCGAGTGGACGTTCAAAAGACATGCATTGAATGGGCGTGCCTTCGTTGAAGGTTGGGTGTCAGGCTGGCAACTCGACACCATAAAAAAAAAAACCTGCCAATCATTAGCGGACCGGAGTTTTGCTGTGGCGACCCCTAACCGGGAAAAGCTGAAAGACAAACAACAAACATTCTCCTTCCATTTTCTAATGCCACTACTTCACTGTACAGTAGCAGGTAGGTGTTCAAAAATAGTGCTAAATCGAACAGTCTTGCTATAATATAATTTTAAAGGAAAACCGCACCCACAGACTGAAAAAAAAAACATGTTTATTTCATCAAGCTTTGATGTTTCCTACATTTTAATAGCAGTTTTGGACTCTATATGCCTTTTTTTTATTTTAAGTGTAATTCTAGAGTCTGCCCACATGGGGTACAGCATCTTGATTTTTTAGTCTACCTCTAGTTATCCCACAATGCAGTGTTTGTCTTTAAAATATTACCTCCATAACTCTCAAGTGATCAGGGACAAATCCAGAAATAATCAGGGAGAATCAGGGACCCTTTTAAAATACTAGCACTAATAACTTGAGACATTGACAGAATAAGAGAAGGTGAATTAATATACATTTTCTGAACTAAAAGAGGTCTATAACTCTATTCACCATCATTATTTATCAAGTGCAACTCATAACCCTTTCTCCAACAGTCACCAGTTTTAAGAGGGTGTAAAAATGACAGATCTAAAATTTGTGTCAAAATCAGGGACATCCCTAAAAAAATCAGGGACACTTGAGAGGTATGATTACATCATAGCCCTAAGTTCCTGTCAATGTATTGACTTTACATGTGTTTTCACATATACCCTGCTTTCTTTTAGTCAGTTTTGTTTAATTACAATTTCTTGCTTTTCAATGACCACTTAAAAGAGAAACAGGGATAATCACACACACTAGTATTCTCAATGCCTGTTACTTCGTTTTCTTTCTAAAGTGTCCAGTTTTCATTATTTTGTTATGCCTGAGTTGTAGTCCTTAAACTCAACTCATCACCCTCCCCCTAAACACCTCTCCTTTGTATCTTTTGTATCTGTCAAAATGGCAAAGGTAATTTGAGCTGTTTGCTGCTGTGATTGACAGCTCATAGTAGGAGACAAAGTTCATGTACTATCCACCTACTTACAGTGGGACACATTTTTGCTGCACCATAGCCTCTTTTTGTCCTCAAATTTTAATCCTTACTGCCTACTAATTGGTAACGGATTGTTTGGAAAAACTTCAAACTTCATTTTTCAGGGATTCCTGAGAAAGCAATATTCTTCAATAATTATGTCACAAAGGCCATAAAAAATAAAACATTCTGGTTTTATATAGCACTGTGATGCACTTAAAATATGATTCTTTGCATCAATGTACATTTTCTAAACAATGGTAATGCAAATGTAAACTATCACATTATTGACTTAACAGCAATCATCATTATCTGAGAAGTTATGAGGGACAGATCAAATGTAAGATTAAAAAATCACAAGCATTCTGCAAAATCAAGGACATTTCAGATGTATGGTCTTGGGCCATTTACCTTTTGTATTTTGTACTGTTGTCTGTATTTGTCCCCTGTAATTTGTCTCTTGTAAATTGAGAATTTATCCACATTGTCCGCAGTAATTTTCTTAAATCAGTAATCATTGTTAATGCATTTTCTCCAATTTAATTGTCACATATAGTAACTCAGTATGCAGCCCCACTTCACTGTTTTGTTTCTGATTCCAGTCACTTCAGTTTTTCATTCCGTTTTATAAATCCAGCCCACATATTTCTATTTATTGTGTTTATGTAAATATATTTATTCCCTTTTTAATTCCAAGGTACCAGCATTGTTTTTTCTTAAAGCACCCATATCACTTATTACAATGAAAGTAAAGTTGTTTATTATAAAGACATCCAGGTGCATATCCCTGCATCTGAAGAATAATACAAAAAAATGTCAGAAAAGGTTAAAAAAATAATAATCTGGATTATATGGGGAGGTTGTGATGAGGAACCAGGGGTGGAGGCACTGTGGGAATGTGTATGGGAGAGGAGCAATGGGAAGTAGAGTTGCCATCTTTCATTGTGGCTAAAACCGGGCCAAGGCCACACCCCTAGCATCACTTGTAACCTGACCATTTCCACCCCTCTCCCATCCAAGTTCTGCCCATTTTGTGACATTGTTGTGACATCATCTGATGGGAACTCCCTCTTTTTCTGCTCTTGATGTCTGCTTTCTGATGATTTACTATGCTTTTCTGTAAAAAAGCATAGTAAATCCGCCGATTTAACAAACTCTGATAGCCCGTTTCCTTTCTTGAAACAGAATACCAGAGTTTGTACAGTGCTTTCCAGACAACCAATGATTGGTTTGATTTCTGGATAGTCCAGAAAAAAAAATGGATAGATGGCAACCCTAGTGGGAAGCATGGGGTTAGGTGTCATGGAACCCTTTTCCTAAGGCATCATTTTACATTAATCTGTCTAGCTTTTTGTCAAGTAAGATCTTTGTGTTGCTAGAGAGGTTATGCTGCCTTTCTTTTTTTTTTAATAAGAAAATGTTGTTAAAGGTTCTTCTTACTTTTCTAGCAATGATTCTGGTTATGATTTGGGTTTTACAAATTGAACATTGATACTGCTGGGCATTTCAGTATGACAACTGGAAGTATGTTGGTCAGTGGGTCAGAGGCATTATTCACTCCTTAGACTTTGAGTTTGAAGTGCATATTGAGCTTTATTGAGCCAAAACCATATGTAATTAAGAAGAACAGCTAAGTCTATAAGCTCTTTTCACAAAGCAGCAAAATGTACTAACATTATGCTATTTTGATCCCATGACAGTGATAGCTTAACTGCATTCCTCATCAATGATGCTAACTGGCTAGGCTTTTGATTCCTGCTGTTCCTTTGTTAATTTTGTAAATGTATGCATATGCTTTCTACTGTTTGTTTACACCTACATTAGCACCTTCATGACCTGTTGTGTGTCTCTGTAATGTAACACTAAGTGTGTTAATTGCTTGCTACAACTATTTACAGTACTTGTTGGTTGGGTGATGGACTGAACCACTACTTCAGTGTTTGCATAAACTAGTGCCTGTTACAGGTTTTTGTTAAAGGTCTAATTTAGGTGTTACTAATGTTTTGTATATTTTATTTTGCAAATTATATTTCACTGTAATAATGTAATACTAAGGTAAGTCTGTGTTGCTGCTTGTATGGTACCCTGTTTAATATTTTATATGCAGTCTATCTGTTTGCAGTTGTGGATAGAACTTGATTTCTTATAGGCCTTATAATACACACACACACACACACACACACACACACACACACACACACACACACACACACACACACACACACACACACACACACACACACACACACACACACACACAGTGTGTGTGTGTGTGTGTGTGTGTGTGTGTGTGTGAGTGTGTAATATTTGTTTACTGGGGTAGTGCACTGATCAGCACTGGCCAAGTTCAGGATGATACTGGATGAAATTCATAACGTTTCATAAGCAAACAAGGCAGATATGTGAGCAATAATACAAGTGTATCCCTCACTGGTAAGATCAGACCATAAACTAATCTCACTGGATATTCACATCCCGACCCCACCCCATGCCCAGAAAACCACAGTGAAAAACTTCTCTAAAGCAAATTTCACACTCCTCAAAACCAAGGTGGAATCCTTCAAAGCCCCCGGGCCTATGGATAATACGGCCCAGACCGCAAAATCCTTTATAAACGCATTCTATGAACACCTTCAGGAATGCATGGATCATGCAATCCCAAATAAAACCAAGACCCAATCCTCCAAAGGCAGATATCCTGTCTGGTGGACCCCAGTCATAAACAAACTATACAATAGAAGAAGGAAGCTACTACATGATAGAGCAAAATCCCAAAAAGGGAAGGCATCTCTGATCAGTATTAGCAAAAAACTACGGGCACTCATAAAATCGCTCTAAGGCAAGCTTCAGAGAAAAATTGCACAGGACACTAAGGATAATCACAAGGCTTTCTTTAGTTATGTTAGGAACCTGGGTGGGAATTCCCAGATATGCTCAGAATTAGTCCAAAATGACAAAAATACAATCAACCCACAGACATTGCCAACATCCTAGCTGACAGGTTCAGCAAACTTCTCCCCTCCCCACCAAAAGGGCTAATATCTATCCCAGCAGAGTGCTGCCCCTGACATCTCAGATGCTCAGGTAAGAGCTGCCCTCTCCAAAGCAAGAAACACAGCATCAATGGGACCAGACGGTGTCCCGGGCTGCGTCCTACATGAACTCCAAGAAGAGCTAAACCCAAACCTAAAACTACTGTTCAATCTCAGCCTTACTACAGGATATGTACCCAAAGAGTGGCGTACAGCAACAGTGGTCCCTCTCCACAAAGGTGGTGCCTCAATGGATCCTGGAAACTATCACCCCATAAGTCTCACTAGCTTGGTCTACAAAGCTATGGAAAGGATCATCATGGACCTTATAAATAAAGATATTGGGGACCTGCAGACACTGGATCCTACCCAGTTCAGCTTTGTTAAGGGCAGATCCTGCCTCTTGAACCTGGTCGATTTCTTTGAAACAGTCACCAAGGCCATTGACAAGGGGAAGGTGGTCCACACAGCCTACCTGGACCTCGCAAAAGCCTTTGATACAATACCCCACTCGGCATTATAGATAAGCTCACCAGCTTAAATATAAACCCCTATGTCACTAGATGGGTTGCAAACTGGCTCAAGGACAGAGCCCACATGGTTAGACTAGCTGGAGCCATGTCAGACTCCAAACCAGTTACAAGTGGCGTCCCACAAGGCTCAGTCCTGGGACCTCTCTTGTTCGGTATATATTTCTCGGAGGTACAGGCCAACATGGAAGGACTGTGGCTGACCAAGTTCGCAGATGACTGCAAACTGGGCGCCATAATAGACTCTCCAGCTGACACAAGCATCCTCCAAAAGGGCCTCATAGAAGCAGACAACTGGTGCCAGAGTCATGGCCTCAAGCTAAACGCCAAAAAGTGTATAGTCATCCCCTTTGGCAAAAACAAAGTGCCCACAAATTACCACATAGGTGGTAATCCATTAAGTACAGAAGAAGTAATTAGGGACCTGGGGACCCAAGTTGATAGCAATCTCTCATTTGACAACCACATGGCCAAAGTAGTTAGAAAAACATTTTATATAGCCCACCTAATCATGAAGGGATTCACATCTAGATCAGGGGAGGTCATCGCCTCTTTACTCATCCCTCATCAGGCCCATAATTGAGTACAATGCCCTTTTTGGGATGTACCTTACCAGACACCTGCAGCAACTGGAAAGACCCCAAAAGTACCTCACCAAGAGGATGAAGGGGCTCAAACAGATGCCGTATGCTGCCCGGTTAAAGAAACTCCAGCTCTACTCAGTGGCATACTGACTGCTCAGAGGCGATCTGTGCCTGATGTATAAAGCCATGTCCAACCCAGAATTAATGGACATGCTGCACCTCAGAAAATCCAAATCCCATCAAGCTACGCGCTCGAGGGACTTGAACCTCAGCACTGAAATAAATAGGACATGCTGGATGGACAGATTCATAACCAGAGGCTCCCTTCACTCTGGAATAAAATCCCAGTCCAGGTTAGGCAGAGTCCCTCATTGACTCTCTTCAAGAGGAATCTTGATGAGTGGATGGGAGATCGTAGGTTTACCCCAGGTATCACTTCTGCGTCACTGTTAGACAGAGGCACAGTATACTAACCTTGAAAAAGGGCATAGCAAAGTTAATTTAATATGGGTGGCGAAAGCCATACACACTCTGGCTAGGCTTATAAATGCCCTAGGGCAGATAGCCTAGTATGAACCTATGAACCTATGCACCTAAGTAGTTTAGATTAGAGCAACAGAGAGGTGGAAAGGACAGAGGGATAATGTGTTATGTTATTTATTTAGTTTTTGTTGACCAGGTTAGTCCCGCTAGGACAGTGACCTACCTGCTGTGATGGGGCATGGATACTTTGTGCTGAACTCCAGCACCTGTGTAAATGGACATCTGTGGGACTGGCTGCCATAATAACACATTGAGGCTTGTCACAAACTGCCTTGTAAGCAAAGTCGAACAGCTACTCTGCCCTTGTACTGCAAGCAAAAGGCAATCAATGTGATAGGGCAAAAGATAGACTATATTGCAGTTAGGTCATGGTCTATACATTTGGGGGGGTGCAGTATGGCTGTAACAGTGCAGTTCACTGCTCTTGACCCACATCTTTTGGGGGGGGGGGCGGTTAGTAGGACTTTGCTGTATGTGGTAAGGCTACCAATAAAATTATTTGTATACGCAACCTCCCAACCAAGCAGCCAAAGCAGTGAGCCAAGCTGCCTCCTTCTTCCCAGGATTGGTGAGCTGGCTTGTATGTGTATAACAGTGAGGTAATTAAATGTACTAGAGTAACTCTCCAGTCAACGCTACATCATATTCATGCATATTCTTGGGCAACTTCAGCTACACCACTATAAACTGGCAATCCTACACACCCCCAAACTCACAGGCCCAGACATTCCAGCTAGCCCATATGCCCACACGGTTCATAGGTTGATACCAGGCTATTGGCCCTAGGGCCTATACAAGCCTAGCCATAACAATTCCCTGGATATCTCTTCCCACAATATTTACTTCCCTGGACCCCTGTCTAGCAGGGTGACTGACATGATCCCTGGGGTGAATTTCCTATCTCCCATCCAATCTTCAAGGTTCCTTTTGAAGAGGCAAGAGCTCTGCTTGACATGTATGGGCAGTCTATTCCAGAGTATGGGGAGTCTGTGGGTCAGGAACATATCCCTCCAGCATGTTTTGTTCATTGTGATGACAAGGTTTAGATCCCTGGAGCGTGTGGCTCTGAGGGATTGGGATTTCTTTAAGTGGAGCATGTCCAACAGCTCAGGGTTTGACATGGCCTTGTATGTTAAGCAGAGATCACCTCTGAGTAGACGATATGCTACAGAGTATAGCTGGAGCTTTTTTTAGATGGTCAGCATAGGGCATCTGCTTTAGGCCTGTGATTCTTTTAGTGAGGTATTTCTATGGCCTTTCCAGCTGTTGCAGATGTCTTGTGAGGTACATACCAAATGGGGCATTGTACTCTATAATGGGTCTAATGAGGGATGAGTACAGTGGGACAATGACCTCCTTTTTCCTGGATGAAAAGCCCTTAATGATGAGGTGTGCCACATAGAAGGATTTCCTGACTGTTGTGACGATGTGGTTATCAAAGGTGAGACCACTGTCCACCTGTGTCCCTAAGTCTCTCATCACACTTTCGGTGTTTAATGTACTGCCACCTATGTGATAATTCATGGGTATGTTTTTTCCCAAAGGGGATAACTATACATTTCTTGGCATAAAGCTTGAGCCCATAGCTCTGGCAAAAAGCATCTGTTTCTGTAAGGCCCTTTTGTAGAATATCCACATCGTTTGATGATTCAATAATGGCTCCCAGTTTGCAGTCATCTGCGAACTTTGTTAGCCAGAGTCCCTTAGTGTTGGCCTGTACTTCAGAGAAGTAGATGCCAAACAAGATGTTTCTCAGATGTTAAAGCAAACATGGGAGGGTTGTGGCTGACAAAGTTCGCAGATGACTGCAAACTAGGCGCCATAGTTGATACACCAGTGGACACATACATCCTACAAAAAGGCCTCACAGAAATGGACAACTGGTGCCGGAGTCATGGCCTTAAACTAAATGCCAAAAAATATATAGTCATCCCCTTTGGGAAAAACAAAGGACCCACAAATTATCACATAGACAGCAACCCACTGAGTACAGAAAAAGTAATCAGAGACCTAGGGACCCAAGTCAACAGTGACCTCTCATTTGACACCCACATTGCCAAAGTGGTTCGAAAAACATTCTACCTTGCACACCTTATCATGAAGGGATTCACATCCAGATCCAAGGATGTCATTGTACCCCTATACTCCTCCCTCATCAGACCCATGATTGAGTATAATGCCACATTTGGTATGTACCTCACCCGGCATTTGCAACAGCTGGAGAGACCACAAAAGTACCTCACCAAGAGGATCAAGGGTCTCCAACATATGTCTTATTCTTCCAGACTAAAGAAACTCCAGCTCTATTCAGTAGCATACCACCTGCTCAGAGGTGATATCTGCCTGATGTACAAGGCCATGTCCAATCAGGAACTGATGGACATGCTCCACCTCAAAGAATCCAAATCCATCAGAACCACGAGAGCTAAAGACTTAAACCTCGGCACAAGTATGAATAGGACATGCTGGTGGGATAGATTCATAACCCAGAGGCTTCCCATGCTCTGGAACAAGATCCCAGTTCATGTTAGGCAGAGCCCCTCACTGACTCTCTTCAAGAGAAATCTTGATGAGTGGATGGGAGATCGTAAGTTTACCCCAGTGGTCATATCTGTGCACTACTAGACAGGGGCACAGTAAACTAATTATATTATATAAGGGGATCTTCACTGTGTCACTACTAGACAGAGGCACAGTATTCTAAATCTATTCTGTGCATTTTTGTACCATTTCATGGGGTGGCGAAAGCCACATCACTATGGCTAGGCTTACAAATGCCCCAGGGCAGATAGCCTAGCACTAAACTATGAAACTATGAAACTAAGAGTCATCCCAGGACTGAACCCTGAGGTACTCCACTTGTCAGGGGTGCAAAAAAACTCAACCTAGCCCTTATGAATATGGGTGAAGGTTGCAACCCCCCTACACACACAAACACAGTGTAACATCCTCACAGATCAGGTCAGAACATTCAGCTCTGTCCTTTGAAATTAAACCTGGGACACTAGCCAGATCTGGAATTTTCAAGAATTGCTCCAAGACAAGCAACCTACTTTTAAGTGACACTGTGGCAAAATTTAATGACGTTAAAGTAACCTCCTAGCCTAAGGACAATCCCAAGGCATTCTTTAGCTATGTCACCAACCTTAAAGGTAATACACAGCAATATGCTAAAGTAATTGTAAATTAAGCTACCTATACTGAGCCAGGGGATATAGAAAATCTACTGGCCAATAAAGTTCTCTCCAACTTTATCCTGCTTTCTCCTCTTGACACTTCTGAAGAAGTAACCCCAACTATAACTATCACTAGGGAATAGGTTCTCAATGATCTCCAGAAGGCCAAAAGCACTGCATCAATGGGTCCTAATAATATCCCAAGATTCCTCCCAGATAGCTATAAACATGACCAGAAGGGCCCACTAGAATGATTGTTTAACCATAGCCTCCAAATAGACTGTATGCCAAATGAGTGTACGACTGCCTCTGTTATCCCTCTGTACAAGGGCAGGCCATCTTCCGACCAGGGTAATTACCGATTTATAAATCAGACAAGTCTTGTTTGTAAGGCCATAGAAAATAATTATCATGGATATGATAAATAATGACATTGAAAACCTTCAGACACTAGACCTAACCCAGTTTGATGTAGTCAAAGACAGGTTATGTCTGCTAAACCTGATGGACTTTAAGAAAGCCATCAAAGCAATGGATGAGGGCAAAATGGTGTATATGGCCTACCTTAATCTGCAAGGCATTCTACATCATACCCAACTCGAGCATTTTAGACAAGCTCATGAGATTAGGTGTAAACTCCTGCATCATCCACCAGACAATCATCTGGCTTACAGTTAAGTCCCAAGAAGTCTGCGAAAAGGTCAGTCACTAGCAGAATCAACAAGTGCTTGGTGCTGGGGCAGCTCTTTTAGGTTCATAGGTTCATAGGTTCATACTAGGCTATCTGCCCAAGGGCATCTATAAGCCTAGCCCATAGTTATTTGGCTTTCACCACCCCTTTAGTTTGAATAAAACTATGCCTATTATTTTGCTGTGCCTCTGTCAAGCAGTGACACTGAAGTAATCCCTGGGGTATATCTGCGATCCCCCATCCATTGGTCAAGATTCCTCTTGAACAAGGCCAGCGAGGTGCTCTGCCTCACATGTACGGGATTTTGTTTCACAGCATAGAGTCTCTGGGTGATGAATCTGTCCCTCCAGCACGTTCTATTAATAACCGTGTCAAGGTTTAAGTCTCCCTTGTGGTTCTGAGGATCTAGATTTTTGAGGTGTAGCATATTCATCAAATCAGGGTTTGACATGGCCTTATATGTCAGGCACAGGTCACCTCTGAGCAAGCGGTATGAGACTGAATAGAGCTGGAGTTCTTTCAGTCGGCAGCATAAGACATATTTTGAGACCCTTTATCCTTTTGGTGAGGAACTTTGGGGCCTTTCCAGCTGCTGCAGGTGTCGGGTCAGATACATTCCGAATGGGGCATTGTACTCAATCATAGGTCTAATGAGTGATGAGTACAGGGGATGATGACCTCCTTGATCTAGATGTGAATCCCTTCATGATCAGGTGGGCAATGTAGAAGGTTTTCCTAACCACTTTAGCAACATGAGTGTCAAACGAAAGGCTACTGTCAACCTGGGTCCCCAGATCCCTGATGACTTCTTCTGTGCTCAGTGGATTGCCACCTATATGGTAGCTAGGGGTAACCTTGTTTTTCCCGAAGGTATGACTATGCATTTCTTGGCATTTAACTTTAGGCCATGGCTCTGGCACCAGTTATCCGTTTCTGTGAGGCCCTTCTGAAGGATATCTGTGTCAGATGTGTTTTCGACTATGGCGCCCAGTTTGCAGTCATCTGCAAACTTTGTCAGCCATAACCCTCCTGTGTTTGCTTGTACTTCAGAAAGTAGATGCCGAACAAGAGTGGACCCGGACTGAGCCCTGTGGGACACCACTTGTGACAGGCTTTGAGTCTGACATGGCTCCAGCAACTCTGACCCTGTGGGTTCTGTCACTTAGCCAGTTTGCAACCCATCTTGTGATGTATGGGTTTACATTCAAGCTGATGAGTTTTTCGATACCTGAGTGGGGTATTGTGTCAAGGCCTTTGCCAGGTCAAGGTAGGCTGTATGGACTGCCTTTCCCTCATCAATGGCCTTGGTGACTGTCTCGAAAAAGTCAACCAAGTTTAAAAGGCATGATCTGCCTTTGACAAAGCCAAACTGGGTTGGATCCAAAGTCTGCAAGTTCCCTATGTCTTTATTTATGAGTTCCATTATGATCCTCTCCATGGCTTTGCAGATAAGGCTTGTCAAGCTAATGGCACGGTAATTTCCAGGGTCGGTGGAGGCACCGCCTTTGTGAAGTGGGACCACAGTCGCCGTGCGCCACGTATCCTGAGGTGAGGCTAAGATTAAATTCATAGATTTGTACTAGGCTAACTGCCCTTGTGAGCCATTTTAAGCCTAGCTAATTATCCCTTGTGAGACTCAAACCCTGCACCATGTGTTTATAAGGCAAACACCTTAACCATTAGGCCATCCTCCCAACTGGCATCTTCTTCTCTGAAGTAAAGTCTAATATTACTTACGTCTAGATGACCATGTTCACAGGCAATTGCAAACTAGACACATTCATAGTATCCCCCAAAGACATGGATACATGTCTCTAAGAAGGCCTGATACAAATTAATAACTGGTGCCACAATTATGGCCTTAAATTCAATTCCAAGAAATGTATAATAGTAACCTCTGGTAATAGATCCATTCCCGGAGTGGGATTTTGTGAACTCAGTATTTAACACTGTCGTTTAGTACAGGTAGGGTCTGTCACCATACAGGAGGCACTCAAGGTGGATAAGTAATGCATTCTAGCAAAGCAAGGCAGTATTTGCCTTGCCAGTGCATGTTCTTTCATCTGTTGTCTGATGCAGGGATATAAACCTGAATAAACAACTTTACTTTCATTGTAATAAGTGGCATGGGAACTTTAAGAAACACCTATGGTGGCATCTTGGAATTAAAAAGTGAAGGGAATAAACATATTTACATAAACACAATAAATAGTAATATGTGAGATGGATTTATAAAGAGGATGGAATGAAAAAACATAGTGACTGGAATCATAAAACAGTGAAGGGGGGCTGCATACCGAGTTACAATGTGTAAAAATAAATTGGAGAAGGTGCATTAACAATGATTTACTGGTTTAAGAAAAGTACTGCAAACAACTTGAATAAATCCTTCAGCTGCAAGAGACAAATTGTAGGGAGCAAATACAGACAACAGTACGATAAAAGGCAAATGGCCCAAGACCATACATCTCGAATGTCCCTAATTTTGCAGAATGGTCATGATTTGTTTAATCTTACTTTTGATCTGTCTCTCATAACTTCTCAGGTAATCAGTGGTGGTTACTTTTAAGTCAATACTGTGATAGTTTATACTTGCATTACTATTGTTTAGAAAATGTACATTGATGCAAAGAGTCTTTAACTGCATCACAGTGCTATATAAAAACAAAATGTTTTATTTTTATGGCTTTTGTGACACAATTATTTAAGAATTTTGCTTTCTCAGGAATCAGTGAAAATGAAGTTGGAAGGTTTGCTAAATAATGTGTTACCAATTAGTAAGTTGTAAGGATTAAAATTTGAGGACAGAAAGAGGCTATGGTACAGCAAAAATAAGTGTCCCTCTGTAAGTAGATGGATAGCAGAAGGCAATGGTACATGGACTTTGTCTCCTACTGTGAGCTATCAATCACAGCAGCAGACAGCTCAAATTACCTTTGTCACTTTGATAGATACGAAGGGGAGGTGTTTAGTGGAGGTAAAATGAGTTTAAGGACTACAACTCAGGCATAACAAAAGAATGAAAATTAGCCACTTTAGAAATGAAAAGAAGTAACAGGCACTGAGAATACTGTTCTGTGTGACTATCCCTGTTTGTTTTTTAAGTAGCCATTAAAAAGCAAGAAATGATAATTAAACCTGAGTGACTAAAAGAAAGCAGGGTATATGTGAAAACACATGTAAAGTCATTGCGTTGACAGGAGCTTAGGGGCTATCATGTGGGATACCTAGAGGTAGACTAAAAAAATCAAGATGCCGAACCCCATGTGGGCAGACTCTGGAATTACATTTAAAATATTAAAAAAGTACATAGAGTCGGAAAGTGGTGTTAAAATGTAGGAAACATCTTGACATGATGAAATAAACATGTTTTTTTTTTAAGTCTGTGATTGTGTTTAAGTAGACAGTATCTATGTTAACACTCCACCCCCACAGCAGCAACACACTATAAACAGCCACTTGCCCCAGGGATCAGTTCCCTTAGCTTACTGAAAGCTGTTATTAGGAAGGGCAAAGGCCAACATGTGCATCAAGCAGCACTACAAAGTTAATGACCAAGGTCAAGTCATAAAAAAGTGCTGCCAAAGACTGCACCAGTTGTATCAACTAATGAAAAGCAAAGTCATCTGTCAGACATTCATCAAGGACCAGGATAAGAGACTGTCTGCAGGCTGTACTTAAATAAGATGAATTGGAAGAATTCTTGCAGGTCAATAAGTGAACAACTGGTACTATTAACAAAACAATGAATATTTCACAAAAAGTATATTGGGTTTTATCAGCCACCAAGAGGAAGCAGGACCTACTTGACTGAATAATACTAACTACCAAACCAGTTTTCTTTTCCCTTTTTTCTAAGTTCATTAGAAAGCAGCTACTTCTGTTTGTAACATGTCATTGTGAGCATGTTTTAAAAAAATGACAAGAAAATGGAAACAAGAATTTTTCCTCCTCTTAAAAGCTTACTATGAAGGTTGCTCATTATAAGCTTTCTGAGTTATTTCCTGTGGATAATGTGCCTCAGCTCACTATAGGAAGTCATGCTCTTTTCTTGTAGACATTTTCATAAAATAAAATAAAAGGTGCTTCAGGAATTCACTTTAGTGCATACCTCTCAACTCTTAGCAAATGAAATCTGGACAAAACCTAAAATATTGGGGACAAAGGCTCAAAAATAGGGACAGATTTACAATATTGCTCTTTAAAACTTAGAAAGAGGTTAGAATAACAGGATTTATTTTAGCATGTACCTTTGAAGGATATGAAGTCTGAAAGTCAAATGTATGTCATAATTTGGTGATATCAATCCTCAGTGATTCATCAAAAAACCACATATTTTATGGGAAAAAGGACAAGAATATGTGGCAACAGTCTGGGCATTCTGTAAACCTCTGGACAGTTGAAAGGCATGCTTTGGTGGGATTATCAAATCTGCATTAGAAATTAAAGCGTTAGCAAACAATACTGTACAGCAGCCTTTTATATGTGAGTAGTGGGTTGCCTTTGTTTATTTTGAGAAATAGAATAATTTGGTGTATTTTTCCTCATGTGGCTATTCTGCAGTAATTTTTGACAATAAGGAAGTCTTTACTGGATTTTTTAACATATTCTATTCAGCTTTAGGGATCTGCATTTCAGAGAGCAGGCTCAGGATAAGTTGTCCAGGCCTTGTACATTCTCTGGTATCATAATGAAATTAATAGTCAAGATCAATTTTTAAAACCTTACAAGTCTGGCTCTAGCACTGTGATGTAAAACTATAGTTAGTTAAAGCACTAGAATGGTCGTTACGGGTGCTGCTGAGTGATTCCATCTTTTACTGGTAATTTGCACAAAGTCTGAATGTCTTTCTGTAATTTTTTAAATGAATGCTGCATATTCAGGGCTGAGGGAACAGGTCTGTTGAACCATAACAAAAAGTGCACCCGGTCTGTTGGAAGTGTGTGCTTTATCCAGATTAAACCTCCATTCTTTCAGGACAACAGTGTTTCCTTTAGGTTTGTTTTTTCCCAGACAACATGCACCTTTATTGTAGCTCATTAGAATTACAAAATACTAGTTAGAAAGTGGGGAGTGTTGACAAATTACTTGCAAAGTGAATGAAGCTGACATCTTGGCTAGATGCTTTACAGAAAATAACAATAGCACTTACATTATTTCTTTTATTTTTATTTCTTTTATTTTTTTATTCTTTTTCACTGCTCCAACTGTTCTGTGAGTAAACAAATCACCTTTGAAAACAAGAACATACAGATAGTTCTTGCAAGCAAAATTAGCTTTCTAGTTTCCTAGCACTGCTCTTGATATTATGTCTACAGTGGTTGGTGATTGTCTGCAGTATATAGCAACATGTCACTCAAGGGCTGTCTCCACAAAAGGGTCGACACACACATGCCAGAAGTGTTACAGTCTGTACTGAAAATTCATCTTGCAGAAAATAAATCCGTTAGCATGGTCTTCCCTTCAACATACATATGTCTATCACCATCAAAATTAGGGCTAGCGAGATGAATTCTGCTAAAATAAATATAGTAAATACATTAGGACAGTTGAAACTGGCAGAAAATAGTGATATCCATCATTCTGCAAGGATCAGTCTTTTCTTGAACACTGTAGCAATTACTGATAAATCAAACAAATAATACTTCTCATTCATTCTGATCGGATATCCAGGAAATGTAAAACTAGCTGGATTCTTATTCCATTTGAGCTGTTTATTTCAAATAATGTTATCGGTGTTTTCCAACTGAGAAAAGAACTTAATAGTATCTGTGACGACTGGGGAGAGATGGGCGAAGGCTGCCAGCCTAGTCAAATAGAATTTGATATAAAATTCTGGCATTTGATAATAAATGAAAAATACAGGCATGTTTCTTGAATGTAAGAAAACACTGTAAAATGTTAACTTCAAGATTGTTGCAACATTGACATCTGCTGTAAAGAAAACCAAACCAAGTATTTCAAATGTGTCTTTTTTAAGTTGAAAAGATCTTATGAATCTCTTTAATGTTTACAATTCAGCTCCAGGGCGGCTGGATGAAGATTTCATGCCCATTGTTTTAAGGCTAAAGTTTATGGCTAGAATTTAGATGTGGAAGGTTCTTTATTGCTCTGGTTTCTGCTAGCATAGACATGTGAAATGTCTTCTATTGTTGTAAGTTTCTGTGCAGGTGTTAGATTGCTAAATAATGCAGTTTGTTTGCCTGGGAAAACCAAAGTGTCAAAAATGATGTAATTTGGGGAGGGACCCAGCAAACATGTTTGTTAGTAATGTTTAAATACTATTTCTCACAAGAGACAAAAATAATTTTGACTTTGGACATCTAACTTACCAGCACTCTGCCTATGCTCACATGTAAGTTTTTAGCACTGTGATTTCTTGTAAGAATAGTTAAAGCTAGTCAAGATTAATTAGGTATTTTTCTTTGACGTCAGACCTGTCCTACTGTATTATTTTAAGTTTCTGTGTGATCTCTGAACTCTTAGATATCTCCGTGGTGTAGTAGTTTTGTCTTGTGTTTTAATTATTCATTATTAAATATTTTAATACCTTCTACCTGTGGCTGATTTGTGTAGAGATAAGCTCTAGAGTACATTGCATATTTATAGAGGTTATTGTAATAGGCCACTCTAAAGTAAGCCTTGACTGTTAATCATACTACCATTGGATATTAATATTGCATAGTAATAATTGGACACCCTTTTAAGGGCCTTTTAGTAGCTGATATTATTAACTGGGTGGTGGCAGTAATTACTACCATATAGTCTGGGTAAAGGGGCACAGCTGGAGAATCTGTGTCAGCCTTTCCCAGGAGTGTCTGTGAAGTTGTATAAATACTTATCTCAAAGTGTGTGTTGTTTCAGCTACTTGGCAGGGACACAAAGCACTGGTTGGACAAAGAGGGTATTGGAGGTTTTAGCTTGCCCAGTTAGGCTGAGACTTGGACCCTATAGCTATGCCAGTGTGGAGTCTTATTGGGGACCTGGTGAGCAAAGGAACATCTAGCCCCAGACTGACTGTGATCTCTGTGTGCACTTAAGGGAAATTGTACTTTACTGTGTGTATTATCCTTTCCTCCTCTAGGAAATGACCTTCCTGGTGTTAGTGGCGAAGATTGAGGCTCCTTGATTGCTGGGCCAGGGCACGGTCGTCACAAGTGTTTGGCACTGGTGGGATCTACTTCACATACTAATTGGCTTGTAGTGGTGTGGGTAGAGTGAATTCCTGTAGCTTATGTACAGTGATCTCTAAAAGTGTTTTGTACTCTAAAACAGCCATGCAGTGTATACTCAGAGTTCAGATCACAATTGTTTTTTTTTCATTTGTTAGCTTAGTATTAATCAGGGTGAACAGGCAGCATGTCAGCAGAAGAGTATGGAAAGCTGACAAGGAGCCAGCTGGAGGAGATGTGCCAGGCTAGGGGACTGGTGCATGGAAACCTGACTAAAGCAGACCTGACTGCAGCCTTGGTTACAGCTGCATCAGAAAACAGCAGCCTGGAGGACAATCAGACTGACAGTGGAGATACAATATCCTTGGAGAATGGACAGCTCAACCTTTCTGCAGTGGACTTAAAAATCCAGCTGGAGCTAAAGAGACTTGAGTTGGAGGCCAGACATATGGAACTAGAAGCAGTCGAGAAAATAAGGAGTCTACAAGCTGAGGAAAATGAACAGCAGAGGAGGCATGAGAGGGAAATGCTGACTCTTCGCCAGAGTCATGGAGGTAATGGGGAAGAGAGTAACTGGACCCCAGAAGCACAAAAGGTCAGTAAATTTCTTCCAGTTTAAAGAAGAGGATACTTTTGATAGCTTCATTCATAGGTTTGAGCGGGTATGTAAACAGTATGAAGTTGATCAATGGCTCTGGGTACGGTTCCTGACCCCCTTACTCCATGGTAAAGCTGTAACTTCTTTAGCAATAATGCATGACACTGACTGTTTTGATTATACTGCTGTAAAAAGACATCCATTAGAATGTTTTAAGCTAACACCTGGAATGTATAGGAAAAAGTTTTGTGAGCATAGATGCATGGCAGATGAAAATGTATGTAAATATGTTGTTGAACTGAGCACTTATTTTCATAGTTGGGTGAGTGGATGTGAGGTCACCACTTTTGAAGGGCTAGCAGACAGAATAAGCCCTTAGCACTTTGCTTGAGGACATGAGGATCTGGTTAGCTGACAGGCAGTGTGCTACTTCAGTGGAGTTGGGGAAGAAGGGAGACCTATACCTAGCAAGCAGGGCAGCCCTGCACATGAAAAGGACCCCCAGTACTGCTCATGGGACTAAATTAACCCATGGTGGGCAGCACAGACTGCCCCAACAGAATCTGCCAGTAGCAGGGGAAGCCACTAGTCCAGGTACACATCCAGGAGCTAAGGTTAAATGTTTTGAATACAACCAGTGGGGCCACGTGGCATACAGATGTCCACAGAAGCAAAGTGGGGAACAAAAGTTGAAAGAGCCAGTAAGTGAGAAAGTCAAAATGCCAACAGTGGGTTGTCTTGAGACAACAAGGGTATGGAATTATCATCCTGCAGATATCATGAGAGGGAAGGATTTGGATGAGGCAGTACCATGTACTTATGCAGTTAAAAGCAGTGAGGCTAAGAGACAAGCATGTGGGTCTGGTAGCCTGGGGGAGACCCAGACAGACTGCATACTTGCAGCCAGGACTGCTGAGGTGGTTACTTCAGGGAGTGAGCTACACTGTAGCAGTGAGACTGAATGTGAGCCACAGCTGCTTGTGGGTATTGATGTTCCCTTGGACAGAGTAACTGCAAAGGTAGAGGTGAGTAGTAGTACCCAGGCTGACAGTGAGGCACCACTGTCAGAGGATGCCAGACTTCCTGTGGAAGGGGAGCTGGGAAGGGTTACAAGGAGAGACTTGAGACAGGCTCAGCTCTCAGACCATACATTGTAAGGCCTGAGGCAGGTAGCTAGGGAGGCACCTGATTCTCAAGGGAAGGGGGAATCTGTATACTGGAACAAAGGGTTACTGTACAGAGAGTGGACCCCTGAGGGAGGGCTAGAAGGTGAGAGAGTACAGCAGTTGGTAGTGCCTAGAGCTTACCATCTGGCGCTTGTAGCCATAGCCCATGATATTCCCTTTGCAGGTCATATGGGCATAAAATGTACAAAGAGGTGTATTATGCAAAACTTCTATTGGCCAGGAATTTCCAGAGATGTAAGAAGGTACTGCAGGACCTGTGTGCAGTGTCAAAAGGTAGGCAAGGCAGGAGACAAGGTGAGAGTTCCTTTGATGCCTTTGCCATGATTGAGGAGCCATTTCAGAGGGTAGCTATGGATATTGTGGGTCCTCTGAGTACCCCAAGTTCCACAGGGAAAACGTATATCCTAGTGATTGTAGATTATGCTACACGATACCCTGAGGTAGTGGCTTTGTCCTCCATTGAGGCAGAGAAGGTGGCAAATGTTTTGCCAGAGATTTTAAGCAGGGTAGGTTTCCCAAAGGAAATACTCTCTGACAGAGGTGCCAATTTTATGTCAGACCTGCTGGCTTGTCTGTAGAAGTCCTGTGGGGTGAAGCACATGAAGACCACCCCCTACCATCCCCAGACTAATGGTCTTGTTGACAGGTTAAACTTTACAATCAAGTCCATGCTCCGGGCATTTGCAGATCAGTTTAAGAGGGAGTGGGACAAATATTTCCCCATCTGCTGTTTGCTTACAGACAGGCTCCCCAGGAATCCACAGGTTTTTCACCCTTTGAGTTGCTGCATAGGCATAGGGTGAGGGGACCTCTAGATTTAATTCGAGATGAGTGGGAAGGTGAGTGTGAGTCTCACAAGGAGCCTGTTGTGGCATATGTCCTGAACCTCAGGACAAGGCTCAGGGAACTCATAGTCCTGGCCCTGGAGAACATGGCAGAAGCCCAACAACAGAAAAAAGATGTGGTATGACAGGAATGCTTAAGCTAGAGAGTATGTTGTAGGGCAGCAGGTGATGGTTCTCATTCCTGTCAGACACAACAAGTTGCAAGCAGCTTGGGAAGGACCCTACAAGGTGGTAAGAAAGGTAAGTGATGTTAACTACATGGTGGAAGTGCTAGGCAGACGGCAGGGGCACAAATTGTACCATGTTAACATGATGAAACCTTACCATGATAGGGAGGCCCTTGCACTGAGCATTTGCAGTGGATTGCAGGAGGAGTCTGAAGGAGATCTGGGAAGTGATCTCCTCAGTGAGGCTTGGGCTGACACCTTGGTGGAAGGGGTAGCAATGTCCCAGCAGCTATCTCCTACCCAGGTTCGAGAAATCCAAGCTGTGTTGCAGGAGTTTGGGGGCATGTTCACCGGGAAACCAGGGAGCAAGCACCTGGTGCAGCACCAGGTGGATACAGGACCCCAAAGGCCTATCAGGCAGGCCCCTTATAGGGTGCCTGAGAGAGTCAAACAGACTCTGAGGGAGGAGGTACAGGAGATGTTGGAACCAGGGGTGCTTCAAGAGTCCAACAGTCCCTGGGCCTCACCAGTGGTGTTGGTGCCAAAGAAGGATGGCAGCAACAGGTTCTGTGTGGATTACAGTAAATTAAATAGTCACACAGAGTCAGATGCTTACCCCATGCCTAGGACAGATGAGGCCCTAGAGTAGCTGGGTGGGTCTAAGTATCTTACAACCATTGATCTTACCAAGGGTTACTGGCAGGTGACCTTGCCTCCCAGTGCTAGAGAGAAGTCAGCCTTTGTGACTCCTTTTGGCTTGTATGAGTTCACAAAGATGCCCTTTTGGATGAATAATGCCCCAGCAACTTTCCAGAGGCTGGTAGATCATATCTTAGCAGGAGCAGGAGGATTTCCCCTTACTTACATGGATGATATTGCTATCTACTGCCATTTCTAGCAAGAGCACCTTCAGCATGTCAGGGAGGTACTGGGCAGACTACAGATGGCAGGGTTGACCATTAAGCCGAGCAAATGTCAGGTGGGTATGGCAGAGGTCTCCTACCTAGGACATAGAGTGGGGAGTGGTAAGATAAAGCTAGAACCTGCCAAAGTGGAAGCTATTTAGGCATGGCTTGTACCTGTTACCAAAAGCAGGTAAGGGCATATTTGGGGACAACAAGGTATGACAGAAAGTTCGTTCCCAATTATAGTACCATAGCTGCTCCCCTCACAGACCTGACAAGGAAGAACAAGCCAGATAAGGTAGTGTGGACCCCAGCATGTGAGCAGGCATTTCAGAAGCTTAAGGAAGCTTTGGGAGGACCCCCTGTGTTAGCCAGTCCAGACTACAGCAAAGACTTTGTTATGCAGGTGGATGCTTCAAATTATGAGGTGGTGGCTGTACTTAGCCAGATTTCTTCAGAGGTAGAAGAGCACCCAGTGATTTATCTCAGTCATAGGCTCCAACCCAGGGAGGAATGCTATGCAGCGGTAGAAAAGGAATGTCTAGCCATAGTGTGGGCACTACAAAAACTTCAGCCTTATCTGTATGGAAGAAAATTCACTGTAATGACAGATCACAACCCTCTAACATGGTTAAACATAGCCAGTCAGCAAAATGCCAAGTTGCTAAGATGGAGTCTGGGATGCAAGCGTATGATATGTCAGTGCAGCACCACAGTGGGAGTAGCAGTACCAATGCAGATGGGCTCTCAAGAGAGGGAATGGGGTGAGGTACACCCAGATAGACCTGACACTCTCAAGCGGTGTTTCTCAAGGGGCACTTGAAAAACTTGCTTGAGTTCCCCGGGGGGAAGAGATGTGATGATTGGGGAGAGATGGGCAAATGCTGCCAGCCTAGTCAAATAGAATTTGATATATAATTCTGGCATTTGATAATAAATGTAAAATACAGGCATGTTTCTTGAATGTAAGAAAACACTGTAAAATGTGAACTTCAAGGTTGTTGCAACATTGCCATCTGCTGTAAGGAAAACCAAGCCAAGTATTTCAAATATGTCTTTTTAAGTTGAAAAGATCTTATGAATCTCTTTAATGTTTACAATTCCGCTCCAGGGCAGCTAGATGAAGATTTCATGCCCATTGTTTTAAGGCAAAAGTTTATGACTAGAATATAGATGTGGAAGGTGCTTTATTGCTCTGGTTTCTGATAGCATATACATATGAAATGTCTTCTATTTTTGTAAGTTTCTGTGCAGGTGTTAGATTGCTAAATAATGCAGTTTGTTTGCCTGGGAAAACCTAAGAGTCAAAAATAATGTAATTTGGGGAGGGACCCAGCAAACATGTTTGTTAGTAATGTTTAAATACTATTTCTAACAAGAGACAAAAAGCATTTTGACTTTGGACATCTAACTTACCAGCACTCTGCCTATGCTCACATGTAAGTTTTTAGCACTGTGATTTCTTGTAGGAATAGTTAAAGCTAGTAAAGTTTAATTAGGTATTTTTCTTTGAAATCAGACCTGTCCTACTGTATTATTTTAAGTTTCTGTGTGATCTCTGAACTCTTAGATATCTCTGTGGTGTGGTAGTTTTTTCTTGTGTTTTAATTATTCATTATTAAATATTTTTAAAACCTTCTACATGTGGCTGATTTGTGTAGAGATAAACTCTAGAGTACATTGCATATTTATAGAGGTTATTGTAACAGGCCAGTCTAAAGTAAGCCTTGACTGTTAGTCATACTACCACTGGATATTAATATTACACAGTAATAACTGGACACCCTTTTAAGGGCCTTTTAGTAGCTGATATTATTAACTGGGTGGTGGCAGTAATTACCGTTTAGTCTGGGTAAAGGGGCACAGCTGTTGAAGCTGTGTCAGCCTTTCCCAGGAGTGTCTGTGAAGTTGTATAAATACTTATCTCAAAGTGTGTGTGTGTTGTGTCAGCTACTTGGCAGGGACACGAAGCACTGGTTGGACAGAGAGGGTACTGGAGGTTTTAGCTTGCCCAGTTAGGCTGAGACTTGGACCCTATAACTGTGCCAGTGGGGAATCTTATTGGGGACCTGGTGAGTAAAGGAGCAACCAGCCCCAGACTGACTGTGATCTCTGTGTGCACTTAAGGGAAATTGTACTTTACTGTGTGTATTAGTTATCCTTTCCTCTTCTAGGAGATGACCTCCCTGGTGTCAGTGGTGAGGATTGAGGCTCCTTGATTGCTGGGCCAGGGCACAGTCGTAACAATATCATTAAATAGTTAGAACAAAATCCTCCCACAATAGTTGGTATACTACTGTTTTCTGCTAGCTGCACCATTTTGCACTTCTCTTTTGTCTGATTTTAGTTATTTATTGATGGAGATGTCAAATGTTCAGAATTCTAATGGTATTTTAGTCTACTTATTCCTGATATGAAGTTATTTTAGATTACCCAGCAATACTTAAGTGAGAGCTCTGCAAAATTCCTGCTTACATAGTATTTCCGAAATGTCATATCAGTCTGGCTATATATAGAAATATTATAAGATGTGTTATGATAATTATGGTGGACTCCAAGATGGCATTTTGATAACTAGAAATGACAAGATTTCCTGCAGTGACCTCAGGATGAATTGTAATAACGTAAATCTCAGTAAATTACAGTCCATTGTGAAGTTTCCAAGGTATGCTTTGCGTGCTTGTATTTATGCTGTCTTAAAGAGAAGGACTATCTCAGAGAGCTTCCAGCATAGCTCTGAGCAAAAAGCAGCACGTCAGACATATAGATTTGAATTAAAAATGGCTAATAGCATACACATCACCATACTAAATCCCCAGCACAACAGTCATCTCTGATACAGAGGTGAATGCTTTTATCTGTTAAAGGAGGGTGATAACAGCTTCCTGTTATCAGCCATATACTGTATAATATATATTTAAAATGAACATTTAATTAAAAAATATGTAAACAGAGTTCCAAGTTAAACAGAACCTTCTGCTGATGGGCTTCCATAGCAATTGCACATTACGAACTGGTTATCATAGAGAAATTTACAAGTGGATTGCACTATCATTTCAGATGGAGTCTCTAAATGCTCAGGTTTCTGTTTACTGATGCACCACATCAGGGCAAAGTAATCCGATAGGAAAGCCTGTGCACCATCTCTTTGGGAATGCATGCTTTGCTAATAATTCATTAATGTACAGGGTGGGGGTGGGGGTAGACAAACTAAACATCAGCAATTCTGCAATGGAACAGGTATAAATTAGTGATTGTAGTAAATGTCATCAGTAACAGCTAAAAGGGCTAGTTTTCACTTTTCTTTTACTGATTTTTTTTCCTTTGTTCACAATTGCGTGGAATGCAAATACATTATATTTAGATATGGGACTCCTATCTACCATGTATTGGTGGCTAACAAAAAAATTACATGTTTTCTCTTCCCTGTATAGCAGCTAACTACTCTCCAACATATTTTTTCTCTGTTTGTCTCTTACTTCCCAGCACACACACACACACACACACACACACACACACACACACACACACACACACACACACACACACACACACACACACACAGTACCCACATGCGGACTCCCCCCCCTCCCACAGGAGAAAACAGTCCATCTAATGAAAAAAATGCTGTAGAAACCAAGAATGACTAACTGTAAAAAGACTGTGCTTAGTGTTTTACCCCTACTCTTCTAGCTCCAGACTCAGGATATTTTTGTATTGGTGGCCTTATCTGTCCATGCCTGTGTTTTTGTAGATGGTGAATGCTTCCTGGCTTGCCACAGGAATTGCACTGATCCTGAAAGGCAGACTTCTGCCTTTGTAGCTGAAGGGCTCAGTGGGAGATATGGCTTGGCAGATCTGCAGAAAGAAAATGGTGTGCTCTACTTCCTAACTTTGGATTACTGATGGCAATAAGATCTAGTGTCACTGGATGGATACAGTGGAAGACGGGCTTGTTTTGTAAATGTTATAGGTGGAAGGTGTGAGACATAATGAATTAGACAAGTAACAGCTGGTACATTTATGTATCATCTTACAAGGAAATCTGAGTGACATTTAAAATAGGTCCTGTATCACTTTAAAAGGGACACCATTTAGGTAAAGTAGGTTTATAAGGAATGAATGTTATACTTGACTTTTAGAAGAAAATTAATCAGACTAAATTTTAAATAAGATAGATGTGGTTTCAGAGCAAAGATTGAACAATGGGCTGCTTTAATACAAAAATGGATAAATGTTGAGATATTTATTCTTTCGTTATTGCATTAATATTGTCTGTTTATTGTCCTCATATGACATTTCACCCATAAAGACACATCCTGCATGTTAGTTTCACTTTATCCCACAGAGTATTGAAAGAAGTAAATTAAACAGAACAATTAATCCGAATAACCATATCCAACCAGACATTTTTGTTAAATCTTCGTCAACACACTGTATGCTTTGTGTGGATTTTGTTAAAGAGGATGACACACATTTCAGGACATGCAGAATAAATAAAATGAGCTGTGTCTCTGAATTAATGACTAAACAAATAACTTCATTAGTAGTTTATTAATTTAAAAATAATCAGTACACTGAAATGTTGTGGAAGACCATATTACAAGTAAGGTCCAAAAAAAAAACATTTGTAGTTATACAAACTAGGCCTCTTGAGCAAAATACGTAACCATCTTGCATGCTTATGGTGTATCCAGACTAAAGAATGTGAATAAATTAAGTACACTATAATAATGCCCTTACATTAAGGAATATCTATCAGTAAGGGACAGGAGGTTGCTGTTGAGCCCAAGCAACTATGGCTGCTTAGTAATAAAGCACTGTCATTCTTTTCAACACCCTGCAGTACTCATGTGATATCAAATCATGAAGTGAAGTTTCTGATACAGATTATTCTGGTTGGCTTGGCTCATACTGCTTGCACCACTGTATGGTATTATTTGAAGATACTATTTCATCCACAATGGCTGAAAATTGGCACTCTCTATGAGGCTCCCCCTGTCAGAATTTTAAGAGTTGATAGAAAATTTAGAACATTGTATTTTGTGCGTTTGCATGTGTGTGTGTGTGTGTGTGTGTGTGTGTAGGTAGTAACCAGTACCTGTTTTACAGCAGCTGATGAATTTCTTATGGCTAGATTTTCTATCTTCTTCAAAACATTCACCACTGCAACAGTGAGTAGTGGTGGATATTTTTGTTTTACAGAAAACTATCCTTATTAAGTATGTTAACAAAATTTGTTTTGTCCGTGATTACAGTTATAAATAAACTAAATGAAACTGAGGGCAATTTCCAATTTGTCAGTAGTACTCAGTGCTGAGAAATTAAATACATTATGACTCAGCAACATTAGTGAAAATAGAACACAAACAACGTTACTGGAAATAAATATCAAAACACTAGCATCGGAAATTAAACTTTTGTTTCTATGTCAATGTCAGCAGAAATTATAACAGAGGATTTAAAACCTAGATAGGACTTAGGATAAAATATAAACATTTTAAGGACTGTCTGAAGGAAAGGAGAACAATGTCATGGGGAGTATCCACAAGAGTTAAAGTTGTCTCAGGCAATATCTGTTGAATAAGGGGGCTGCAGAGAGCACTAGCATTCAAACCACAACTTTTTCATCAAAGTCAGAAGTCAATAATAATGAGTTCTTTATATATATGTAAATAAATTGTCCAAAATCAGTCTGACCCATTTCTGTACTCATGTACTCTAGTGTCAAAATCATGTTGAAAAATCATTATGAAGCTTTTACCATAGCTAGTAGAAGTGATTGGTATTGTTTGGTTTTAATAATGAGTAAAAAAAAAAAAAAGTAAGGCATTAGTTCCTTTCCCTAGAAGAATTAAGAGAGCCTTGGCTCAAGCACATTTAACACTTTGATGTTACCATGAAGCAGTTTGACAAACCAGTGAGAAGCTATAAAAGACTAACCTTTTTCAGTAAAGATTCAGAAAGATGTAAAATAAAAAAGCTGCACAGAACATACGACTTTTTTTTTCGGGGAAATACACAGCAAAGGTTTGAAATGTTGCAAGATGTGCAAACACACACACACACACACACACACACACACACACACACACACACACACACACACACACACACACACACACACACACACACACTAACAAAGCTTAATGATTCTTAGAGTGCTACCTCCTGAATAGAGATATGTTAACTTGTCACCTTATTTAGGGTTAGCAATTTTTGGTTATTCATGCAACACTGCTTTGGGGAATATTAACACAGAGTTCAAAATTTGATAGGAAGTGAGGGGTCAAGACATCTTCACCTGTTACATAAAGGGGAAATTATCTAAAATATTTCTCAGTTCAACTCATTCCAACCAACCCTCTGGAGTTACTTCAATAAAAATGAGTGAAACTCAAGTCAGTCTGCTTTTTTTCTTGCAGAGTCTCTAGACTTTTAACAAGTCTTGAAGCAGTGGAAGAAATAAATCTTTATATGGACTGCAGATGATAACAGAGGTAACCTATTTTCCCAAGTCAGTTAGCTTGTATCCATAAATCTTGTCTATTTACCTTTTGTGACTAATAAATGGCCAATATCTATGGATGTACTTCTAAACATCGAAGTACATAAATCTCAAATTACTAATTATCGATCCCAAAAGACCAAACAATGAAAAAGCAGAACTCTTATAGTTTTTGCAGGGGTCAAGCTCCCCTGACCTCCCATAACACCCGATAGTTATATGTACCAACTCCAAGATTATTCGACATTGGGGAAAGGGCAATTTCTCTGATCTCCACTGTGTACAATCTTGCATGGACTTAACACTTGGAGAAGTAATCAAATGAGTTACAGTCACTTCTGCCATTGTTAAACACATTTGAGATTATGAATGTTCGATTTTATGGATTGTTCCTATATATGTACATGTATAAGTCATCAGTGCAATTTGCAGGGCCATCCTTGTAAAAGCCAAAGCTATTTACAGGCATATGTAGGCTGAAATGGCAACTCACTTCCTTGACAAGACAAGAACTGCGTCTGCTTCTTTTACCCAGAACACTGTTTTGATTGGCCTAGTATTTTTTTCTTCTGTTTGTTGGATATCCATCAGTCTTTCCATCAATTGATAGTTCATTTTGTTTCCAGTGGCCAAATTCTGACACTGGGATGCCATGAACTGGATGATTATCAGGGTTGTAGTATACCCTAACTCCTATTATCTAAATGTTAGCCATGAGATGTGTAGTGCTCACAACAACAAACCCCATTCATGCTTGCAGTACATGCTTAACCCTTGCTGTAGTGCACACTATTTGAGAAGAATGTACACTGCATCCCCTCTCCAGCTTTTCTGCAGTACCATTCCCAGCTGACTGCCAGTACTACAGCAGAATGAGGCGTGTGCCTACCCCAGGATGGGCAAGCCAGTGTCATCTGCTCACTCCCACCATCCCAGATAAGCTTTTTCCATACCTGGGTATCTAGTAAATTTTGTCTCTTCTGGATCACAGTCAGAGCTGTATTCAGCTGTGCCACAGAGGCAGCCTCACTGAGGCACCCACAGAGCTTTATCTAGCTGTGCCACAGAGGCAGTCTCCCTGAGGCACCACAGAGCTTTATCCAGCTGTGCCATAGAGGCAGCCTCCCTGAGGCACCACAGAGCTTTATGAGCTGTGCCACAGAGGCAGCCTCCCTGAGGCACCACAGTGCTTTATGCAGCTGTGCCACAGAGGCAGCCTCCCTGGGGCACCACAGAGCTTTATCCAACTGTGCCACAGAGGCAGCCTCCCTGAGGCACCAAAGAGCTTTTATGATGCTTTGCCACAGAGGCAGTTCTTCTGAAATAGTTGGATGTAAAAATAATTTAGGATTTTTTTTAATTTTTCAATGCTACTCATGCTCTTATTTTTTTTTTTCAGATTACTTTGAGAGACTAAAGTCTAATTCTAAGCCTCTGAATTTTATTGCTGGATTATGGGGGTTTTTTTGTATTTATTTTAATCTTCAAGTTATTTGTAAAGCATGTTGTCTTAATACATTATTTTTGAAATCATTACCTATTTCAGTTTCACTTAGAGGAAACATGCTGCCAAAAGTGAAAAAGTGAATATGAAATGCAGGCTCTGCTACCTTACACTTTCACTGATTACATTCCTTAATAATGCCCTTTTTAGTTGACCTTTGCTGCTTTAAGATATAATAGTTTTTGTCAGGCACATCAAAAATTATAGATGAATATATGCAATGCTGCTGTTGTCAGATTATAACAAAATGGCCTACATTTAATGTGTTACTCTCTTGAATCAGTATTAATCACTTCTACTGTACAAATTTGAAGCTATGAGTGCTCCTGTTATAAACCATGTATATACTGTAGGTGAATGTAATCTATCATTGGATCCATCCTTTAGTTTATAGGTTCATAGGTGTATACAAGGCTAATGACCACAAGGGCATTTTAAGCCTATTTATGGATCTCAAATATATCAAACAAGACTGGTACCCTCAAGGTTATTTTAGGGGTATGTGTAGGTTAGGGTATGCATGGTCAAATATTTACATGTTGCCTCTATCCATTAGAGACATAGGTGACAGACCAGAGATGAATTTTCTATTTCCCATCCACTGGTCCAAGTTATGCTTGAAATAGGATCAGAGAAGAACTCTGCTTCATATGGATGGGAAGCTTGTTCCAGAAAAGGGGTACTCTCTGAGACATATATCTGTCTCTCCAACATATACCATTTATGTTGCAAACAAAGTTTAAGTCCCTGGATTTGGTAGCTCTGATATCTGTTTTGCAAATTATGTTAAAGGTCCATCATATCTGGATCCTGGGATGCCATATATGCCAGACATAGATTACCTGTCAGCAGTCTGTATGAGATAGAGTATTGGTATAGGGCTTTGAGGCAATGTGCATAAGTATTCTTCTTGTGAGGAACCTTTGTAGATGTTCCATTATTTGCATGTGCTTGGTCAGGAACATACTGAAAGGGATTATGGTACGCAATGATGGTCCAATGAGGCCTGAATACAGTGGAACTATGACTGCCTTGGACCTAGTTGCCATAACCTTGCTTAGAAGTTGAACAACATAGAATGATTTCCTCCCTACTTTAGACACATGTTGGTCAAAAGCCAGGCTACTGTCTACATACCTCCACAAATCCCTAACTATTGGGGCTACTCTTAGGAGTGTGTTATCAATGAGGTAGTTTCCTGGGATAGCAAACCTCCCAATGGGTATTATTATGTATTTCTTGGCAATGAGTTTTAAACAGTGTCTATGGCACCAGTTATTTGTCTGTGTTAGCCCTTCCAGAAGGATATTTGCATCTCTGGGGGATTCTATGACTCTTATCAGCTTGCAATCATCTACAAACTTTGTCAGCCAGAGCCCCCTGATGTTACTTGAGTCCTGTCTGAGAGCTAGTTGACAATCCAGTACATAACATAGGGGTTTTTACCTAATTTTACTTATTTGTTTGTTTACAATGCTTGATTTGAGTAGTGGATTAAATGCTTTGGCCAGGTCAAGGTAGGTAGTGTGCACTATTTTGCCCTCATCAATTGCCTTGGTGACATTTTTAAAGAAGGCTACCAGATTGATTGGGCATGATCTTTACTAGACAAAACTCATGTGTGTTGGATCCAGTGTCAGGAGGTTTCCAATGTCATTATTAATCATTTCCATGATAATTCTTTCCATGGCTATGCAGATGAGACTAGTCGCACTAATAGAAGGAAAGATTTTGTGGGAATGCTGGATAAAGCATTGTGTCATATCGCTACACTCACATTATGTTGGTCTTTGCTAGATTTTGATCAGCTGCCTATTTATGTCTACAATCTATAGAAATGTGTTTTAATGCACATGCCACAAGCAAAGTCTTATTATGTGCAGATTAGAAATTTGCAACCTGCCTCAGTTTATTTTGGGTTTGTATCAATCTTATTTGGGAACTTGTAGATAAGTCCTAGTTTTGCCATTTCAAATGAGTTCATTTGTTTCTTGGATGTGTTTAGTTCAGAGAGTTGTGATTAATTAAACATTGGCTGAAATTGCTCTGGTTCATTTCTAGTGCAAGAACATATTTTGCTCTTAACTAGGAATTTTCATTCTTGAAAAATGAAAATAATGCTGAGCTGCTTGTGATTTCATTTGGGTAAACCCTGTGGTGCTACTGACATGATTGTGCTGTGATACTGCAGTATATCACCTATTTTGTGGTGTATGTGCACCCCTGAAATCTGTCTTAAGACTTCTTGTCTACAGGCCAGTAAAAATAGATATAAGTAAGTAGCCATTTTAGTGACCTATAAATTGGCACTTAAAGATATCGGACCCTTTATAGTAGGTTCTGCTCCCAGATACACTTATTACAGCTTGCCTGGTCCACTTAATATTTTTCATCATGTCAAGAGTATGTACTTTTTTCACATCCTAGCATCCCCTTTCTGATCATTTTGATGTCTAACTTCTCATGTAGAAACTACCTTACCATAAGTAAACTAAAATAATTCAAGGACTAGCTAAATGAATAAACAATGACATTACTGCTCTTTGTTTGAGAGGGTTATCTTCTTCAGTATTTGAACTGTTCCTTAAAAAGGCTGCTTAAAACAGAGAATGACCTAGACATTTGCTCATTTGAGATATTGGCTTGCACTGGACTCAAAATGAAGCAGTAGTAGCTTAAGATGTGCAGTCAGTATGAGGCAGATAGTATGTAGAAATGAAGGTAGTAATCCTTCACAGCATTCAAAATGGCTGTTACTAATGTTTAGGGGTGATGGACACCATTGTTTTTACATTTCTACCTATATGTGATATGAATTGTAGGGCTTAATAAAGCAAGGCAGTAAACATGGCATTGTTTTTTGGCTATACATCTTTAACAACTACTATCTGTGAAGGGTGAGAAATACAGAAAAGGGAAAAATGTTAGTGTGCGTGTTTCATTTCTAATATGCTTTCAAAGAAAATTAAATCTTAAGTGTTCTTCAATATCTGCTGATTTGCTTCCCCTAAATTAAATTACTTCTGTTTTAGCCATCAGTTTTCTGCCTGTTGCATTTAGTTGACAGGAAAGAGAATGCCATGTTGGTGAATATGCCCTTTCTGCAGTATTGTGAGATCTTGGAGTTGCTATATTTAATTAGCAGTGGGTGTGGGCAGCACAGCTCCCCACATGGAGGGTTAAGATGGGCTTGACCCCTTGAAAAAACAATTTGAATGCTCCATGGCTACAGCTCAGCACATACTCACTAGACTGTTGATTTTCATTTGTAGACTTTTTTGTTGATATTTCATTTGTATAGCTACTGAAATTTTGATTAACTTCAGTGTGTGTGTGTGTGTGTGTGTGTGTGTGTGTGTGTGTGTGTGTACATGAATACCTGAATTCTGGTGTTCTTTCCAAGGTAAGGCACTGTCAGTGTTGCTGTTATGCATCAATGAAGAGAAACAGAAATACAGTTATGGAAAGGTCCATACACTTGTGGGGAGTAGGCCCACAGACAGAGATGGGAGAAGTAAACACTCAAGAAGAGTAGCCAGAGCTTTAAAACGAAGGAAAATATGTGTTTGTTGAATATCTGTACTACTTTTAACTACTTTAATACAAGCCCATGGGATATATGCAAATGACCCCTTAAGGACATAATGTCCTCTAGCTGTGGATATGCACATTTTGGCCTTCTTAAGACCTCATCAACACAGCATAAGTGGAATGATTGGCTATGCTGTAGAAACACAGGGTCTTTAAACCCAGCTGATGTTCAGAACCATTAAGGTGTCTGCAAAATATCCCAACTAACAACTAAACCAAAAAGTAAAAAGATCACATTACAAACCAATGTCCTTAAGGGGTCATTTATATATATCTCATTGGCTTCTATTACAGAAGATTTAAGGTATCACACAGTGAAAACTCTAGCTTGGCTAAGTTTTTCTTATAGTTTTTACTAACTGGTTTGTCTGTGTATCATAATGAGCTCTTTATAAATCAGGTAGGAAATACACCAGTGAAATGTTCAACTGATTACCCCATGGTGCAGTGAACCTGGAGTTGATTATATTAGCAGCAGAAGTGCAGTGATGCAACCCTTTGCATGTGTGTATGTGTGTGTGTGTGTGTGTGTGTGTGTGTGTGTGTGTGTGTGTGTGTGTGTGTGTGTGTGTGTGTGTGTGTGTGTGTATTTGATGGAACTTTCACTCATGAAAAGCTCTTTTCCAAGACTTCCAAGATGGCTGCACAATGATCAACAGCTTAACTTCAGCTTTCCCAGTGTGAAAACGAGACTGAGAAACAACAGTCAGTGATATTATCAGCTTGAATAAAATTCAGTTACTGGTTAGTAAGTACACTGCCTGCAAAGAAGAAACTAATAGAGTCAGAGGGAAAATCATCTAGAAAAGCTGAAGAGAAAACACTGAATGGGAAGACTCCTACAGCTGTTCAGCAAAAAGCAGCTGAAGCTCCAGCTTTGGTGCAAGACATGGCTTCCGGTAATCTAGAGGAAAAAAATAAGTCAAATGTGCACAGAGTTGATTAAAATAAATGAAACACTGAAGGAGTATATCAACTCAAATAATAATAAAAGGCTGTAAAAAATGAAAAAAAGCTTTAAAAAGATATTCAGATGAGCTGAATAAAACTGCAAAAATCAGAGGTTGAAATGAAGAAAATGTTGGCTGAGTATGATATTGCTAAAGATGAGATGTTTTAAAAATGGTAGAATTAAAGGACAGAGCATGTAGAGAAAATCTGAGATTTGATGCTGTACCAGAGAAACTAGAAGGAAAAGACTATATTAATTTTATGAAGGTACAAATAAGCAGCAGGACTGGTATTCCACAGCAGGAACTATTCATTAAAAGAGCACACCAAATGTATGCTCCAAATATGGCCATGAGAAAGCATCCAAGACCTTTATTAGTAAAGACACAAACCTACCAACAGAAATAGTTAATCCTGACAACACTGTGGCAAAACGGCAAAGTATTAAAAGTTGGAGACCATAGAGTGTTGGTGGTAAATAATTATTTACTGTAACAGGCAGAAGAGAAGTAAATTTATTCCAGTAATCAAGGAATGTCGAGAGGCAGGTGTGAGATTCAAGATGCTGCATCCTTTTGTCTTCATATTTTTTTTTCCTGGAGGATCAAAGTAATTTTTGATGCAGAACATGCTAAGGAGGAAATGCAAATGAGCCGTCAAGCATTCTCATTCTTCTGATAATAAATCACATGGGGAGAATTTGTCAGTGAAACCTTTTCTACTGTTCCAAAGAAAAATTCTTGAAAGACAGAGAAAAGCACAGGTATTTCCCAGAAGAGTAGGAAATACCATGGAATTAAACCAGATCTGGAGTTGTGAGATGGAGATGAACTGGAAGAACACCAGCAACAGAGAAATTAATAAATAAATGAGAGACTACAAAGCATCAGTTACATTTCTGAAATAAGTCTGTATAAGAATAAGTGGAAAGAGTGGACTTTTGTTGACATTGTTAAACTTGTGAGGAACTGAAAAACATTGCCTTACTTCATGCCATTAATGTTTGGATGTACACTGAGTGGATGGGAAGAAGAAGGAAAAGGGTAACTGTAAGTAAAACATTTTTTTTTCTTAGCAGTATTTCTATGAAACTTTTTACAGTATAAATTGCATATTTTATAGTTAAGTATGTTTAGTTATTTTTGTATGTGATAAAGATTAAAATAAACAGATGCCTTTATTTTCTTCTTCCTCTTCTCTTTCTTTCTGCTTCTTTTGTGCTCTTAAGAAATACCGGCATTACAGTGCAAAAAAGAAGAAAAGCTAGAGAAAAGCCTGTTTAAGTTAATATGCTGTAATCTTGGGTTGTTGAGATGGAGGATAGGGTATAAAAATACACAGGATAATTGGCAAATGTTCATATTAGGAGGGTTAAACTTAATTATTTAAAGATGTACATAGTTAGGTGTATGTGTATTAACAGGTTATGTGGGTGTTCTTGGGGTGTGGTTGTTTTTTTCTTTTGAGGGTTTTTATTAAAACAAAATGTCTTATAAAATGCGACATAGGTTCCAATGTTCATGATAAGAAAAAATACATAAATAATTAACCTGCTAAACATTAATGGTTGCATGTATCACAAACGCTGGATACAGACATTTAAAAAAGATGCTGTATATAATAGGTGGGGTTTTTTGACTTCTTACCCAAATGGTGACACTTTCCATATTGTATTGGGATGTGAATGGTCTCACAGGTATAGACAAAAAGGAAAGAATACTTAATTATATTAAGATATGCAGAGTACAAACAGCAGTGCTACAGGAAGCACATTTGGAAAGAACTGAGCAAGTGAATTTTTTAAAGAAAGGATTTCAGGATGGATATTCTGCAGAATATCAGGTACAAAGGAAAACAGGAGTACTGATATTAATTGCTAGTGGGGCTCCAGTAGTGATAGAAGAAGAAGGAAAAGATACTAATGGCATATGTGTAGTGGTAAGGGGCTACTGGCAAGGGATGCGGATTACACTGGCACATATTTATATTCTACCTAAAATTATTTTGAAACTTAAAAAAATGGGAAAAATAATCATCTGCTTTCAACAGGGAATATTACTTAAATTTGAGGACTGGAATTTAATTTGCAACAATGAGGATGTATCTGGGGGGACTAGAAGGGAAATATAGCAAAAGGGAGTAGATTTCTGAAGACATTTATGAAAATATTTGGATTGAAGATATGAATTCAGTAATAGAAACTTGGAGAGAATTTACATATTATTCCTCCAGGTACAATAACTGCCCTTGATGTGGCAGAAAATATATTTCACAGGAACATGTGAATTTAGTTGAGAACTTTAATACACATCCAAGAACTATTGCAGATCATGTGCCAATAATTACAAAGATAAAACTGCAGATTAATGAGGTAAAGATGAGCCAGTGATGCTTCCCCATTTTCCTGTCAAAAAGTGAGGAATTTAAGAAGTGGGTAGTGTAAATTAGCTGGGAGTTATTAGTGGAGACAAAAATACTCCAGAAGTTATAGCTAATGAGTAGGATAAAATGAAAGTGGAGTTTAAAAATAGGGTATAAATAAAAGAAAAAGATATCTGGTTAAGAAGTAATAAGAATAATTTAGAGGGAGTGACAAAGGTTAAAGCATTACAAAATAAAGAAAATTTCACAGAACAAGAAGAGTCACAATTACAGAGTGCTAAAGATAAAATAAGGGAGTACCTGAATTGTATACATGAGTTTAGAAAGACTGCTGTTAAGCAACTGTTATTTTGATAATAACTCCAGAGCACAATAACTTTTGGCCTAATGACTTAGGCAGTAGAGAGTAGAAAGAGTTTTAGCCAAACTCAGGGAGTCTATAATAAGAAAAATAACCAGAGATCCTGTAGAGGTATTAGAAATACTGCAGAAATTTTATGAAAATTTATATAAAATGGAGAAGTAGGGAAAATCAAGAAAAGGCTCACATGGAAATATTTATGGAAGAATTAAATATGCCAAGGTTAGAGGTAGATGATGCTTAATATTGCTGACACTTTGACCGAATTGAGGCTTTTTATATGAACTTTGAATTTAAAACTTTTATTTAATGATAATACCAGTGAAGCAAATATTCTGAGAAAACCTGGTGCTTTTATACATATAAACAACCTGAGTATACAAGCATTTGAATCAACTTGTAAAAATGAATTATATGGTATTTTGTTAAAAGGTAAGTTGCTCTATCCATTTCATATTTTGTCTAAAAATAAATCATTGGCACTTAGAATGTTAAAAAATAACCCTGATGTAATAAAACCGGCTGACAAGGGTAGTGCAGTAGTGGTAATGGATTATACACAGTATATGTTAGCCACTGAAGCTCTTTTAAGGATAGAACAACTTATGAGTTGATTGGTGTACAACAAATAGACCATATTAAGGCTGCATGGAGTACAAATATTTATTCCATGCATTTTAATGGTAATTTGAGTTTGGAACTGAATCATTTTTATGTTTCAAAACCTGTTATACCTATGTTTTATAGTTTGCCAAAAGTATATAAAACAAAATGTTTGATCCCCCAATGAGACCCACAATCTCAGAAATAGGTTGAGCTATGAAACCCATATCCATATACTTGGAAAATTAATTGAAATGTACCTTGGTTCATTCCAAAAGTATAATATTAGATTTGAATGATTTTTGCAGCAGTCATTTGTTTGGTTAAAAGACAACATTATGGATCTTAATATCTTTTTGTAACACTGGATACAGGATCTCTATTTACAGTGATTCCAGATACATTGGGATATAATCAGTTAGAGATAGTTAACTATGTATAGCATTTTTTCATCAAAGAAAATCAATGCACTCTGTGAATTGTTATGTTTGGTATTAGAAAATAATGGCTTTACTTTTTTGTCCCATCAGCAGTACATATGCTAACATAATTCTAAGACTATGGAAACAAGAGTTTGTTCTTAATAACATCAGTCTATTCTATAATCATGTTTTATTTTATAGGAGATTTGTCTATGGTGTGTTTAATATATGGAAAGGGGAAGAGACACAATTGGATGTTTTTTGTAGATTACTTATCAAATAATTTTGGGTATTTAAAATTTAAGATGGAAAGGTCAAGGGAGTCTATTCACTTTTTAGATGTTACCTTGAATAGGAATATTAGTGGTTCCCTTGATACCAACATTTATAGAAAGGATGTACGTACAAATTCATATTTGCATAGGACCAGCATGCACCCCCCCTTGTGTTTAAGAACATTTCTAAAGAATAAATAAATAGGCTGGCTAGATTAAATATATAACAGGAAACCTTTGGAGCACAGTTAGAAGAACTGACAACTCATTTTTTGCTCAGAGGTTATAATATAGGAGAAGTAACACTAAGGTAATATGTTACTTGGAATAGACATGTTATTAGACATTAATCTGGTGTGCCACATAACAGTGAAAAGAAAACCACTAGAAAGGAGATAAGAATGACTATCCCTAATAATAGGCAAGCTGATATTTTTAAGAATATAATATCAAAACATTAGCATATTCTGAAATATGTAGAGAAGCTTATGGATGTCTTACCTGAAAATCCTAGCTATAGTTATAAAAGAGCAAGTAATCTCAATCAACGGTTGTGCTATAAAGAACAAAGAAAGATTTATAAACATAAAAAAATATGGGACACATCCATGTGGGAACTGTATACACTGTAATTTAATTAGAGGGGATGCTGCTCTTGAACATCTGAACATGGGCAAAGTTTATAGATTTAATTGTTATGCTAATTTGCAATACTAGCAATGTGATATACTTAGCAACATGTATTTTATGTCTGTGTTTTTATGTGGGAAAAACTAACTGTAAACTGAAAGAAAGGATTTGTAGTAATTTGGTAGACATAAGAAGAGAGGTTGAAACAAATGCCCAGGAGGAAGGTCAAAACCTTAGTTTTAGATTTAGGGTTATATTAACTGTTAGTATTAATTATTATAGAAGTGGATATATTACCAAGAAAATTGAAAGAACTGAATATAAATGATTCATATATTGACAGTGGATAGTTATCCAGGAAATCCAGGATTAAATGTATGGGTTTCTTTAAAATGTGTACTTAAGGCAAAACCTAGTGGATTATTTTGGCTTTTTTATACATATGTTTAATTTATATATATATATATATATATATATATATATATATATATATATATATATATATATATATTTGGTTTCATATTTTATTGTATTATAATGAATTCAGTTAATTAATTATATACCACTGGATCCATTTTTATGAAAATGTATGAAAAAGGAAGTACCCCTTGAGGAAGCTTTTGTACTAAAAGCTTTTTGTATATGAAGCTTGTGTGCGCGGTATTAAAGATTCATCCATGGTATCTGGAATGTTTTCCTTTTCCTTTTGGTTTTATTTATTTATTTATTTTTGCTTGCTAGATTACTTGAAAAAAGTTATACAGATGCAGCAAAACAAGGGAGAATGGAAGAAGGAACATAATATATGCAGCATGAGAAGTTCTAGAATAGGTCATCTAATAAATATGAAGAAATAAGAATTGTAGATGTAACAAAAGTAGTACTTGGAAAGGTAGTGATTTGTCACATGAGAAGGAAAGAAAATATACAGGATTAATAATGATTTACATATATACTAATGTGACCGAGAGAAAATAGTTTTTTGAAGAAATGAAAAAAAAAAAATGTTTTAGTAACTATTTCAACAGTGATGGTAGGAGATTTTTAACTGTAACCGGAGGAAAGATAAGGGAAACATAACACAGGATATTAAGATGTAAGGGAATTAATAAACTGTGGAGATTAAAATAGGAAAGAATATAGAATGAACATATAAAGGGGAGTTTGTAAGACTGAAATAGATTATAGTTTACTCAAAAGACACAAATTAAATAACTAGGGCATGTACAGATGGCATTTTCAAATCATAGAACAGGAAGTCTAGAATAACGAAAGACAGTGAAATAATGAAGGAGGGAAAGGGATAAAGAGGTTTACTGAAGATATTAAAAATGAGGAAGAAATAACACAACAGAAATAAATGTTATGGAAAGATCATATGACAATGAGACCATTTTATAAAAATTGGACACAGTAATGGGTAATGTATAAGCAGATGTAGAAAATATATTTAGAGGTGGAAAGAAGACTAAAAAAAGAAATAAGATTAATTATAAAAATAAGGAATTATGAGAAAGACATAGAGCAAGGAAATTACAAAATAATGGAAACAAAAACACAGGTGTATGAAAATGGATACAATTAAATGTGATGTTACATAGGTAAATCTTTTTTTCTAAAAAAGAAAGAAATAGGACGGTCCCCATTATTTAGGAAAATAAGCAAAAATGAGATAAAGATTGATGGATGCTATTTTATATGGCAAAGACAAAATACAAACAAGAAGATATTGTGGAGGTAGTAAAAACGTTTGTAGAGAACATGTATAAAAAAGATGAAATGGGGCAAGAAGAATGGAAAGTAAAAACAATCTGAAAAAAGTAAGGATTTTTTAGAAAATGATATAACAATAGAAGAAACAGAGGCAGCAATAAAAGAAGGTAAGGATGAATGAGCTCCAAGATTAGATGGTGTAAGTTTTGAGTATTATACTGAAATGAATAAAGATGAAAGAGATTTTTTTTAAATATTAAATGAAGAGATGAAGAATTGTATAATGGAAGAAGACACATGGTGGAGCAATAATTTTTTTATGGTAAAAGGATAAAATAAAAAATATAAAAAACTGGAGGTCTATAACATTAGTGAATACTGACTATAAAATATTTATGAAATTACTACAAAAAGGGATGAAGAAAATATCAGGTGAAGTAGTAGGAGAAGGCATTTATGCTACAAAGGGAAGAGAGGTGAAATAAATGTTAATTGTAGTGAAATAAGTAGTAGTAATGATACTGAAAGAAAATAAAGAATTCAGACTGATAGCATGTGATGTAGCTAAAGCCTTTGATAACGTGAGCCATGAAGCAATATAGCAGATTTTGAGGGATGTGGCATAGGAGAAAAAATAATGTAATAAAGAAATGTTGTGAAAATTAATGGCTACATGTTATGATAAATGGATGGATAGGAAAAAAATAAATATTAAAAATGGAGTAAAACAGATATGTCCAATGAGTATGTGCTTATTTCTATTAGTAATACATGTAGTAGTACAGACATGCATTTATGAAATGGGGGTGAGATGTGAGATGAAAGGAAATGTCATATAACCAATATGTATGACATATGTAGATGATTTAATTCTAATGACAAAAAAGTGAGGTTGCAAAATGGATCTAAAAGTTGTTAAAATGGTGGCCTGCAGTTAAACAAAATGAAGTATAAGGGATCTGATGAGCTAAAAAAATAAATGGAATGTATTTCACAAGAAAGGAAATAAAAATTTGGGGAATGACATTTGGTGAGTATGAAAGTATGATAATTCAATGGAAAAAGAATTCTCAGAATTTTTATTTTAGATAATTTCAGGTTCAAGGCTGAACCCAGTGAGGAGATTAATATTTTTAGAATAAAAAGGAAGAAGGTTTGAATTAAAAAAAAATCAGTTGATCATGCAGCATCTATGCATTTATTTTGAATAATGAAAAAGTAAAAGAAAAAAGAAATGATAGCTAAAATGCTATATGAAAAGATAAAAATGCATGGGAAGAAAACATGGAAAGAAAAGAAAAGAGGGACAGGATGGAAGAAAAAGAATATGACAACAGAATGAAATTATGGAAGTTAAAACGTATGTGGGGCTGTTGGGAAAAGAATAGTTTAAAATGATATTAGAAAAAAATTGATGCACCCATGGAAGGAATTAAATGAAGATAAAAAAATCCAATAAAAAACAGAAGAAAAAAGATTTATTTTTTTATTAAGCAGCAGATTTTTGGTGGAGAAATTGGGAATATGAAATATAAGGTGATGGAAGAAAGGAAATGTGTTGACTGCAATGAAGAAGAAACAACAAAACATTATTTTTTGATTGTAAAAAAATAAAAAAAGTTGGGAACATTTTAAAAATGAATAAGTATGGAAAAGGTTTAAATGTAGAAATATGAATATGAAGATATATGGGAAGTATGATAAAGTAAATAAATATGATATTGATAAATGAGATAAAGTACCATTGTTGACATTATGGGTTCTGTAGGAAAAAATATGAGAAATTGTTATATAACAAGATGATAGTAGAAGATGACGTATTAGCTGAAATAAGAAGATGGTTGTGGAAGACATGGTGGAGAATGGAGGGTAAATGTAAAAGAAATAAGAATGAAATAAATAGTACTGTTTATTTAAGTTCATTTGTTTTGATAACTAATAAATAATTTTAAGTATGAATCATACCTCTCAACCTCTCAGTGCAATAAATCTGGACAGCATCAGAAATAATAGGAGGACAAAGCTCCAAAATAAGGACATAGTTTACATATTGCTCCTATAAACTAAGAAAGTTGATAGAATAACATGTTTTGCAATATTATATATTTTCTGAAGGATATGAAGTCTGAAACTCAAATGTCTGTCATTATTTAGTATTACTTAGTTATTTCAATCCTCAATGATCTGCCAGAAAGCTGCAAGTTTTATAAGGAAAAGATCAAAGATCAGAGGCATACATCTGGGCATTCTGTAAAAATATGGACAGTTGAGAGGTATGGTATGAATGTAAAAATGAGTGTATAAATAGATTCATAGGTTCATAGGTAGGTACAAGGCTATCTGCCCAAGGGCATTTATAAGCCTAGCCAGAGTGTGTCAGCTTTCACCGCACCATTGATTAATTAACTGAGCCTCTGTCAAGAAGAGCCAATGAAGTGATCCTAGGGCTGTATTTTTTGTTACCCATCCACTCTTCAAGGTTTCTCTTGAAGAGTGTTAGTGAGGGGCTCTGCCTAATGCCTTAAAGTTTTCTCTATACTATAAAATGAATGTAAATGTTAACAAACACCCCTCTCTTTTGCTTTGTTGTTTTGCACCACAGCCACTAGGTGGCAATGGAGAGCTACTGCTAACTTGGTTGTGAGAAATCCAAGATGGGGTATGTCATGAGAAATGGAACAGCATGTGTTTTGGAAGAAGTAGATGGTGTGATGACTGAAACTATTGGATATAAGGAAATTGCTGTAACAGAGATGGAAATAGGTAGATTACTAACACAGGAATGACTGAACTTGGTGGAACAAAGTGAACCAGAAAATGGAGCAGAAATAAGCTGGAACAGGGCCAGCCTTAGCTGAAATGGCACTCTAGGTGAAGTAGTGATTCAGTGCCTCATAAGCTCCACCCACACCATACTCCTGAAACATCTCTATTTGAGCCACACCCACAGGTAGGTTACTCACCATAAAAGCCACTACAAGTTATTTCCTTCAATTATTTTAATGCATGAAAGCCAGTAAATGTTTTATCATACTACAGGAAGAAAAGAAACCTTGTGATAAAGTCAAACTGCAAGTGAGGGTAAAATTTTCCTTTAATAGTAAACCTACTTTATATGTTGATCCTTTAAGATTTTCATATCTGCGATGTTGACAGACAGTAATTTTCTACCTTTAAACATTATAGACCTGTCACATGTATTGCTTTATACAAGGTACATTCATGTTTTTCTGAGGTAGAACTTAGACGTGTCATTTACTTAATTCCTACTCTGTAGTCTGCATGACTTCTGCTTAAATATTACACATTATGTACTATGATATGTGCTTTATGCTACTGACAGGTCAACCCTTGAGACAGCACACTTTGATGTTATGCTACGCACAGTCACTACATTTGGCGCACTCCACTCCCCTACCCCCAATTCCCACTCCCACTACATCTACATTTATCTTTACCCCTCATACCTGACCACCCCTTACACCTATCAGCCACCTCATAGCATCCACCCTAACCACACCCCCAATTAAATCCATATCCAATAAGCACACAGACCCACAATACTCCTGATACCCAATCCTCTCCTACACAAATCATGCAAGGCAGACTACCACTCCTACTACTAACTCTCACCACCCTAGCTTACTCTACATCCATACATACCAACACACCATTAAACAATAATACCTTTTACACAACGCATATATTTTCACAGTCAAACACTCGCGCAAATTTCCTCATCTGTTCAACATTATTTAATGACAGCAATATATACTATATATATATATATATATATATATATATATATATATATATATGTATATATATATATATATATATATATATATATATATATAAAACACACATTGCACAACCCTTCACTAGAAATACATCACCTAGATCTAACACAGAACTAATTAAACTACTTCTTAGAAAATGGTTACTTATCTCAGGAGACATACACCCAAACCCAGGACCACATAATACCATATTATCAAACAGACAGACATCAGATCTACTTATTATTAACCTTAACTCTAGAAGTATATCTAACAAACTATTTGACTTATATGCTCTCATAGTTCACTACTCCCCCGATATACTAACCATTACTGAGACTTAACTAAAACCCACCACCCAAAATGAAGAAATCCATTAAGAACTCTTGAATTAGACCAGGCAGTAGATTACTTCAACAGTACTTTCATCAACATCCTTAATACAGTCGCTCCCATTACAAAAATTAGAGCTAAAGCAAACTATGCCTTATTTACTTAAATCAACTAGCTCTAGCCTACACCATCCTAAGGGACCCTCAAAAAACATCAGCTCTAAATCAACTACTGAGCCAATACTCAACAAATTGTCTCCTCCGTTCCACTGACAAATCCCTCCTCTGTATCTCTAGAGCTAACAACACTGCAGAGAATGCTCTTTTCTTTCATACTATTGCTAAAAAATGGAATAAACTCCCCCATAATGTGACTTCTGCATCTTCCATAATACAGTTCAAAAACTCACTCAAGTCACATCTAATGAACTCCTGGCTCTGTCCATGCATTACTTAAGTCTTCTCTTAATCTCTTCTAATCCATCCTACCTTCCTTCCTGTTTTCTTCCTGCTGTCTACAGTTATGGAAACTCAGATGATTGCCAACCTGGCATAAATATATTATACAATTTTAGCTTCCAGGAACAAATCCATTATAATTTGTATTATTTCATGTGTGATTTGCCTGTCTTATGTGATTTTGCTTATTATTGTTTAACTAATGTGGAGCTTTTCTCCCCAGGCCTCCACTGTAAATGGACCTCATCCAGTTGGACTGGCCTGGTCAACAAATGTAAAATAAAAAAATAAAAATAAATAAAATGTTAACGATAGATTGTGATGTGGTTCTGCAGTTAAAATTCTGTGCTGATGCTGATCCTGACGCCTAAAAGGACAACAATATTACTACTACTGACTGCTGTTTTGAGCTTTGCATATAATGATAAACAAGTAACTTACCAACAGTGTTAGTTGATTTATCAGAATTGTCTTGGAGGTTTGCGTAACAACAGTCCAAAGTTTCTTATCCATTATTGATTAAAGATGGAAAGATGTGCTATCTTTAAACTCAAATGAGTACAGTACATTGCTGCTTTGTAAAACTGCCAGGTCCACTTGAATAATTTGAATACATTAGACAGTTTTCAGTTGGCCCAGTTAAAGAAAGTCGTAATATTTTCAGATTAATGCTTTTCTTCCATTGCTGGCTGTTAGATGTACATTTCTATAAGCAATATTTTGAGAGTAAAATGTTTAACTTTTAAAGACACTTTTGCTGACAGACATTCTAAAACTTGTATGTAAATAAACACTTCAATATTTTCAGATTTATGAAATGTTTAATTTCTGGATGCTGGTTGTACATTGCCATAAGCAGTTTTGACAGTAACTTTCAAGACACATTGGCTGAAAAAATTGTACAGTGAGTTTTTCATTTGTTCCTGATATGTTTTTTTTTAATTACAAATATTTTTGTAGTTCCTAATAATTTAAACAATAATTAAAACTGGCAATGTCACTGCTGGCTTTATGCAACTGCATGTTCATTACGCATGCTGAAATACATTAGGAGATGCAAGTTGAGAACAGAAGTATATTCAGCTTTGTTGTACCCCATTTTGGTAAGCCAATTATAGTGGAAGAGAAAACAGTGACTAGCTGACAATACTGCGCACTTCCCCACAGTAACTCTGAAGTTGTCATTCCATTTCTTGCATTCCTTCAGAATTTTGACCCCACTACACTGACCCCACTACACACACTACAGAAGTCTACAGTATGCCTTCCGTGGTAGAATCTGATTGCAGTGTACGTCAGTTTTGAAGTCATGCATAATTTGCACACTCCCTGCTTAATTTCTACATAGCCCCCCACTAAAGCTGCACTTTTCGTGCCTTGCACTGAGCAAATTGATCAATTATATCACTGTAATCCAGCTGGCAAGATATTTCTTTATTAATTGAAATCACAGCTAACCCCACAAGTCTCTGTTGGAGCATTGTACTTTTTAAATATGTTTTTATTAGTTTTAGTTTGGAGAAGCTTCTCTCTCCAGACCCAGCTGTCACTGGCAGTGTTAACAAAATGTGTAGAGCTACCACTACCTGTGGGAATATCTCCACTATTCCTTTTTTTCATTAAATTAATGACATTCAGCACTGATAATCCCTTTGGAAAAATATGATAAATGTTTTTTAATTCTTCATACAGTTCTACTGTATCAGTGGAGTCACTGTGAGTTAAAGCTTTCTGGAAATCTTTGCAGAGGTGAAGCATTTTTTCATCAGTAGGTGCTGTTAGTTCCTATATGTTGTAGAGGAACCCATAAGCAACACTATGATCTATGAGCTGAGTAAACCTGTCCTTCACCAATGATGGTGCAACATCAACAAGAATGTTGAAAATGTTAACTTTAAAACTGTGTTCAGGATTAATCAGACACTCATCATTTGCTTCATAACCAAAAAGCCGACTCTTTTTCCCAGCTCTTACCTCATTCACATAGGATCATAGGAAGTTACTAGACTATTGGCTCTGAGGCCCTTACAAGCCTAGCCAAGAATTTAGCCCATGTTCTGACAAGTCAGCACCTGATGCCCCTGTCCAGCAGGGACACAGGTGGAATCCCAGGGGTGTATTTTCTGTTTCCCATCCAGTTATCCATGTTGTGCTTAAAAAGGGTTAATGAGGTACTCTGCTTGACATGGAGAGGGAGTCTATTCCACAAAAGGGGGAGTCTCTAGGACAGAAATCTGACCCGCCAACAAGTCCTATTCATGTCACAGCACAGACCAGGTTGAGGTCACACATCTGGGTTACTTGAGTGGAGCTTGACTTGTGGATATACAGCAGTCCTATCAAGGCAGGGTCTGAGACTGCTTTGTATGCTAGACAGATGCCACCTCTGAGGAGTCTGTAGGAGACTGAGTAGAGGGACAAGTCCTTTAGCCTATTTGTGTAGGGTAGATCATTGAGGCCCTGGATTCTCCTGGTGAGGAATCTCTGTGGTCTATCCAGCTGCTGCATGTGCTTTGTGAGGTACATGCGGAAAGGGGCATTGTACTCAATAATGGGTCTTATAAAGGAAGAATACATAGATGTTATGACCACCTTGTCCCTGGATGAGATACCCTTACTAATGTGGTGGGCCATGTAGAAAGCTTTCCGCATTGGGAAACTTCAATTCTACATCCAGTTCTTCAGCTAACTCAATAGCAGTTACCGTTGCCTTTTCATATCTAGTGACCCTGTATTCAATTAAAAAAACATTTCATTTAATCAAGCAGAATCACTGCATGATCAATCTGCATGGAAGAGCTTTGCAAAAGTTTACTGACTTGCCCAACTTTTACTAGTATATTGTACCAGACCACCAGTGATATTAAAAACTTTGGACTTTTCATAGTTCTACTCAGTGATGCTGCTTCAGAATATGGCTTAGGATCCTTACTTTTTCTAATTTCTGCTACTGAAACTAAAGCATCATAAACTGCATCCATTTGATATTGCATTGCCTTCACACTTTCTTCCCTAAACTCCAACCTAATCCCACACAATGGTTTTACAGTTAAACCTGACATATGATCACAAAACATTTTGCACCTCTGTGTAGTGGATGTAAATAGAGTGTACATTCATTGAAGATTACCAAAAAATGAAACTGCATCTACCAAAGATTTTGCATCATCATCATCAATTACTAAACTGAGACTGTGACAGCCACATGGTACAAAAAATACATGTGGATTTAAAGAAAAAATTCTTGCCTGAAGAGCAGAAAGTTTTCCCTTCATATCAGAACCATTGTCATACCCCCGGCCTCTGCAGTTTTCTAGCAGCATTCCCAAACTTCTAAGTTCACTTAAGACAATATCAGTCAGAAAACCACCAGTAGTCTCACTGACCTGGAGGAAGGACAAGAAGTCCTCCTTGACATTCACTGTTTTGTTGTATTCAACAACATGGACAGTCATTGGCATTTGTTGTTGATGACTGCAGTCAGGTGTACAATCCAATATAATGGAGTAGTGCTTAGCATCTCTTATCTTTTGCAAAATACTCTCGCACAGACATATATTAACATTATCAACTCATTCTGAATGTTTTTCCTCGAATAATGGTCATGAATCTCAACATTACTGTTACGATGAAGATGTTCTTGTATTACTGGATCAAACTTGCCCAACGGCTGCAGTAACCCAAAGAAAGTACTGTTACTACTTGTGAAAAGACATTCTGCACTACCCCTAAATGCCAAGTTATGTTGTGACAAGTACTGGCAGATTGTAAGAAGTATTTTTAGAACATTTTTCCAGTATTTTTTTTTTCAGACTGTATCATGTTCTCATGGTCATGATCGATTGTAGAGCTATTCTTAAGCATCACACTCAAGTCATTACACTTGGCAGTGGCTTATTTATGTTGACCATTTGTGTTCTACAAGCTTTTGTCCCACATTTTTCCAGTCACATGCTCCTGTACTACGTAGTGCAACTACATGTGTACAACTAAACAGATTGCAACAGAAACCGAATTCTAAGTTACTACTTTTGGAATACACCAACCAAGGCCTTCTGACTGTCTCACAAATGTGTAAGTCTTTTATTATAAAAGATGGGATTGAATCTTCTGTGGTGATCATTATAGGGAAAACTATGCTTCATTATTTGAACAGGCCCTGCAGCACGTATCAAACAGCAAACTTTGTCATCCATGGGATATGACGATTTGGTAGGTCACTATACATTTTTAGATCTACTTTTTTATCATGCGTTGTGGGATCTACTTCCTTGTCATATTATTCTTTATTACATACAGTGTCTACTTCTTGGCAAGATATAGGGCTTGCTCAGAACACACAGAAATATCACACTCAAAGGCTGCCCTGACAGTGAATGAACAGTTTCACACACTCAGCAGCACTCAGCATTACCACTGGTGAGGCTAGAGCCATTACCATACACCTCTGACTCATAATATTCAACATCATCTGTACATCCAGTACTGGTATTCCCATTGTCTACCATACAATAAGCATCTCTGGGACTCTGGCAGGAACTGTAACTCTCATCTTGTCTGGAAGGACTGCTTGGCAGCTCAGAGAAATCTGACTCTTGAAACATCTCACTGTCCCTGTCCTGCAGCTGACTGCTGTCTAACATCTGACTAGACTGCATAGATAGCATCAATGAAGCATGTAAACTAGCCACATGCAATTCTCTCTGATCCTTTCTTTTTTATTTCTTGCACTAGAAAGTTTCTTTGCATCTTTTCCATGCTGTTTGTTAAAAATAAATTTGTAAAGTCAGAGATATTGGGATTGGAAATTGAGTCTTCATAAACTTCCTCTAAAATCTTACATTAGAACTACTTGCCCACCCAGCTCTTGCAGTTACAACTGACCATACAAGACAGTTTGCCCAACTAGGCCTCACAATTAGAACTGATTGCATACCTGTAAAGTGCATGTATTAGAGCCAACTTCATAACATGCAAAGTTAGAAGGCCAGTACAGCTTTGGCTTTTTTTAATTTTTGGCACTAGATGTCTAATTCAGATCAAGTACCAGTCACTGGAAGTAGACCTTGCACACCCATATTGGACACTCACATTTACTTTGCCCTGTCTCAAAGTAGCATCAATTTAGTTGTAAGCATTTAAAATGCTACAGCTCTATCCATCAACCCACTTTGTGAAATACAGTATTTTTTCATCTTATTTACAGTCCATAGTGATCACACCTACAATATAAATTTCTAGAATTAAAACAATTCAGTTTTCATGTTAATGTTTACTAATTCACAGATGGTGAGGATGTTGTATTTATTTTGTTGCTCATTGCAGTACAGGAAGCTTCAAAATATAAGTTTAAAGTAACCAATCAGTTGTTTCCAGAGGATCTGTGGATTAACAAAAATTAAAGTAAGCAATACTCAAAGATGAGCAAAAAAATATGGTGCCCTCCAAAAACATCAGAACAGCTGACAGCATCTTTGCCACCTAAAGATAACCATATGTTACTATACAGCCACTTGTATGATGCTCCTCAGAACTTTACTATAATCATATAAATGAACATATTCACACAGTTGCTGGAATATAGATTACATTCTTTGGAGAAATCATTCAAAAGTGTAAAGTCTGAAACTAATGACTACAATACAGATTTGTTGGAAAATTACAAAATATAAGAGATAAAAATCAGGGATCGTCTGTAAAATCTGGAACAGCTAAGAGTATGTATGTCCCCCCCAAAGCATAAAATTGGGGCAGTCAATGCAAATTACTGACTCACCATAATCTTTAGTGATTAATACAAAATCTCATGCAGGGCACAGCATAAATATGAGACGATGCAAACTAGTGCAGACTAGTAATAAAATGATCCAGTAACAAAAGCAGGCCAAGAATACTATCATAATGCAAAATACATACACACACAGAACTTGTCCAGTTACAGCCTCTTGTATTACTGTCTGATTCCCATTGCACAAGCTAATATATTATAAAAATGGTCATGGCATATTTCAGCTTGCTGCTTTTGGAAACATGCAGTGCAACCCATTGAACATCTCATAGCCTCTCAAAACTCAGGAAATAAAGCCCCAAAAGTAAGAATACATTTTACATACACTTGATAAGCGTAAGCAGGAGCCTGGGAGAGGAACCATTTACAGGTTACCTGAGTCCATTAGAGACATAGGTGCCAAACCAGGGATGAATTTCTGGATTCCCATCCAATTGTCCAAGTTGCACTTGAATTTTGTTAGGGAGGAACTCTGCTTCACATGGACGGGGAGCCTGTTCCATAGACAGGGTAGTCTCTGTGATACATATCTATCTTTCCAGCAGGTCCTATTTATATCACAGGCAATGTTTAAGTCTTTAGAATAGGTAATTCTGGTGCTGTTTGTTTTGTGGAGATGCAGGACATCCATCAGAGTGGTGTCTGATAATGCCCTGTATTCCAGGAATAGCTGTCCCCTCAAAAGTCAGTAGGAGACAGAATACAGGGATAGGGCATAGGACATTTTACTTACGCCCTGTATTCTTTTAGTGAGCAACCTCTGTGGATGTTCCATTTGTTGGATATGCCTGGTTAGGTACATACCAAAGGGGGCATTGTACTCAGTAATAGATATGATGAATGCCAAATACAGTGGAACAGTGACTTCCTTGGACTTAGATGCCATATCTTTGTTTATAAGTTGTGCAACATATAATGATTTCCTCACCACTGTAGAAATGCGATGATCAAAGGCTAGATTACTGTATATGTGTGGCCCTAAGTCCCTGACTATTGGGTCAACTCTAAAGAGTGTGTTGTCAATATGATAGTTACCAGGGATGGATGACTTCCCAAAGGAAACTATTATGCAATCTGAAGTAGTTGACTTCATTTGGTCTTCAACCTGTGGATATTCGGATCTGAATTAGATCCAAGATGGCTGCATCACTAGCATCTGATCCAAGCTCCAAGATCCTCCCCTTACCCATAATGCTCCCCTGTCTCCTTCCTTCCCTCAGATCTTGTTTGCCACTGAAAAGCTACTCATCATGGTCTCACAGCTCCAGGCTGTATTTTGGTAAGTGACTAATTTTGTGGGTAGTTTAGGCTAAATTTATTTCCCATCCTTCTCTTTTTTCACCTCAGCATACTGTGTTTGGTCTGAAGGGTTCAAAAAAAAAAAAACTAAAAGTAAAAAGTAGTTTGTTGTAGATAGCATAGTTTCCCTGTGGTCTCCCGCTCCCTCTCCCTTAGCATGTGTGTGTGAGTGTCTGTGGGTGCTGCTTGGAGTGATTATTTTCCCTAGTATGGCTGAGAACCCCAAGCCAGTGTTCAGGAAATGGTGCCCCCAAGGGAGCCACTTCCCTCAGATCTGACAGGGGAGTTGGAGCCGAGACTGTAGGTGCCAAGATGCTGAGGGGGATTACCGTGCTCCAAAATGCTTGGAGCCAACAGTGCCCCCTCGGATCCGACACCCAGACTATGGGTTCAAGAGCTTGAATCTGACACACTCAATGTAATGGCCAGCATCAAGGTACAAGGTACCATCGGTGCCAACCCCCCTGACCCCGAGGGTCCTTGGATCCAAAGACTCAAAAAATGATGGTCAGATCGGAGAAGGAGTTATGGGGGTCAAGAAGGCCTGCAAGATTCCAGCTCCAGAGGGAGAGTGGCCTGGCAAGACTCCCATTTGGATCTGGATGCAGATGAACTTCCACATCATCCTGTCCATCTCTACCTCACTAAGACTACGGGTCGACCTACTGACACCGGCCGGGAGTGCCTATGAGGGGCACATCTAGATGGGGGCCTAGATACCTCTGGCTCTGGGAGAACCTGGGCGATCGGAGCCGAGGGGTACTGGGCCTAGGAGAGGTTTTGGATTTAGCATGAGGCCCTGCCGGAGCCAAGCAGTCCATGGACCACTTCCTAGACATGTCCTTCTTTTGTTTTCTGCCTTCCCCAGATCTCATGGTGGGAGGTTGAGTCCCAGAGGCCTGGGGAGGGGAGGAAGTAGAAGCAGCCGAGGTACAGGGCGCTGATGCAGTAACGGGGACAGCCATCCCCGAAGAAGGGAGCAGACCTTTCATAACCAGCTTAGCCCTCCTGTCCTTAAGGGCCTGTGGGTTGAAACCCATGCAAATAGGACAGGAGGTCAGCAAATGGGCCACACCCAAACACACTAAACACAGAGTGTGGCCATCAGCTGGGGAGAACCTGTCAGATCTGAGGGAAGTGGCTCCCTTGCTTATTTCTCAGGAAGTGTGCTCTCCCTCGGCTTTTGACATGGTGGAGAGGGTTCTCTCAAGTGTATCGAGACCCCTGACCATCTTGTCTTTGGACTCCTCCCAAACTTCCTCGGCTCTGGGTTTGGCCCCAACATTCCTGCCCTCTCAGGGAAAGCTTGTGCTTGCTGTGCCTCAGGAAGCTCCAGAGAGCCGCAAGAAGTTTACGAGTCCCACACAGAGAGTCCCACTGAGGATGATCTTCACAAGCGGACGTGCAAAAGGAGGCACGTGGACTCCTCCCCAGAGTCCCTCATGGACAACACCAACTTGGAGCAAGGGGAATGTTCCCCCAGGTCACCCCTAAGATGTCTCCTTTGGAGACATCATGGAACTCCTTCGCCAAAGGGGGGTGGTCCACCCAAAAACCAACCCCAGATGAGTCGGTGTTCCTAGAGGCATTCAGCACGGGCCCTCTTGCAGACCCACTTGTGGACCTAATAACATCTCGGGCATGGAAGGAACTGGACACCATGGAACCTATTCCCAAGCATCCAGATAAGATACTCAGCCCCCCACCAGACAGGACTAGTTGGAGTAAGGGGCCTCAGTAGATGCTATGATGGTGGCAGCCACCACAAAGAAAGAGCTCGCACAGGAGAGCTCTATGGTCCATCCTCCTGACTGGGAGTCGAGGACGATGGACCATTTGGGGAAGCGGGTGTATGCGTCAGCAACCTTTACCATATGGGCGCTGAACTATATGTCATCTGACTGCAGTGTGACTTGGTCAATGAAGTCGTTGAGTTACCCCCAGAGTCCACATCAGCGGAGGGCAAGAAGACATTCTCCACATGAATGGCCACTCTTAAGGCAGTAGCCAGTACATCCATGGGCCTCTTTTCCCATTGCATGGAGTAAGCCGCTAGGGTGGCTGGGTCCGTCGTTGCCATTAGGTGTCATGCCTGGTTCTGGCTGTGTCAATTCTTGGAACCCTTCAAGGTGTCCTTTGCTAATGCCCCCTGTGATGGTTCTTTCCTGTTTGGGAAGTCTGTGGATGAAAGACTGGTCCAGAGTAAGAAGGATGGGAAGACACTGTCTGCCATCAGGATCCACTTCTCCCCCCTCAAAGATCCTTCTACAGGAATCAGTGAGGGGCAAATAAGATGTAGTTCTGAAAATCTCAGTTCTTCTGAGACACTCAGGACTCATCTTCCCCCAGAGGCAGAGGGAGTCATGATAGATGGCAGCCCAGAGGCAGAGGGGGTCTGAGAAATTTTGTGTCTCAAGAACTGTTCTCGGACAGGTCTGCACGGCAGCCCTGAGGAGCTGCCTGACTGCTTATCTCTGGAGGCAGTCGGGGGGTCACCTCTCGCTTCACCCAACAGAATGTGAGTCTGTAATGACAGACTGTTGGGTGTTGCAAATCAGGTTATTACATCCCTTTCATAGAGCCACCCCTCCCACCAAAACACCTCCCAGACATTCCACCTATGCAAAGGGAGGTAGCAGCACTAGAAATAAACAAGCTGCTAAGAAAATGAGTCAGTCAAACCATCTCCCCAGATCAGTCTGGATTGGGCATTTATTTCAGGTTCTTTTTGCTGCCAAAGAAGATGGGGGACCTTAGACCCATTCTGGATCTTTCCACTTTGAACCTGTCTGTAGCCAAGGAAAAATTCCAGATGGTCACCTTTCAGTCCATCCTGCCCTACCTGCAGGAAAAAGATTGGATGTGCTCAATCAACCTCCAGAATGCATACTATCATATCAAAATGAAGAGGTGCTCCCACAGGTTTGTCTGCTTCTGGCTGGGGGCCAATCATTATCAGTTCAGGGCACTCCCCTTTGATCTCACCACAGCCTCCAGGGTGTTTACTAAAGTGATGGCAGTAGTAGCGGCTCACCTTAGACTTCAGGGAATTCAGGTCTTCCCTTACCTGGATGATTGGCTCCTTGCTTCCCCCACCAGGTGTCTGCTGTGCCAAGCCAGGGACTATTTCCTGGTATTAGTGAACAGTCTGGGCATTACTATAAACCTTACAAATCATCACTGACTCCAGTCCAAAGTCTAGACTTCATAGGAGCTCGGTTGGACACCATACAAATGGAAGTTTACCTCACTCCAGAAAGGGTGCACAATTTAAGATTTATGTTTCTTACATTCTCCAGGCTCATCTTCCTTCAGTGGAGACTATTATGTGGGCTCTGGGTTCCATGGCAGCGACACTCAGTCTTCTACCCTTTGCACAACTTCATATGCGAGTTCTCCAGTGGACACTAGCAGTTCAATGGGCACTACTAGATCTACCCTTGTCCCATCCAGTTCAGATTTCCCAGGCTTGCAGAGAGTCTCTTTTTTGGTGGATTCTCTCCCCAGACCTTGTCAAGGGACATCCCTTTGTTCTGTCCTTTCCCACAAGCACAGTGAGCATGGATGCTTCCCAGCTAAGGTGGGGGGCCATTGCTCGGGAAGAACTGTCCAAGGCATGTGGTCCCCTTCTGAGACCAATTTGCATAACAGCGTTCTGGAGATGAGGGTGGTTCTTCTAGTGTTGCAGGCCCTTCATGCCCATCTTCCTCTAGGGACTATTGCTATTCAGTCAGACAACATGTCAGTAGTCTGGTATATCAACAAAGAGGGTAGAACCAGATCTTACCCTCTTTGTTGTGAGGCCATGAGAGTGTGGGAATTGGTGATTTCCACTGGCTGCTTTTTGGTGACATTCCGGGAAGGTCCAGCATTCTGGCGGACAGGCTCAGCAGGACTATTCTGATGCCTTATGAGTGGTCTCTGAATCCTTCAGTAACAGAACAAATCTTCCTCTAATGGGGTTGGCCTTCCTGTGATCTCTTCGCATCTCCTTCCAATGTGAAATGCAGCAAGTTGTTCGTTCTGAACCCCCCCCTTGGGGGAAGCCCACAGAGATGCACTGTTTCATGCTTGGCCTTCCAGTCTTCTTTATGCTTAACCCCTTACCTCTCATTCTGAAGTTTCTTCAGAAAGCTCGCAGGTTGGGGAGCTCAATAATCCTCATTGCCCCATACTGGCCTCATCAAGTTTGGTTCCCCTCCCTTTGCTCTCACCTAGCAGTTCCACCACGGATCTTGGATCCGGTTCCGGATCACATTTCGCATCCCTCGGGGATTCCTCGCCCAGACCTGAACAGTCTGAAACACACCGCTTGGCTGCTCCAGTTCCATTAATGATTAGGACACCCATTTTATCCTCTCTGGTTAAAACCATTTTGGTGGAGGCTCACAAGTATTCCACCAGGAAAATTTATCACAGCAATTGGAAATGGTTCTCTATATGGACCTCTTGACGGGACATAGATCCATTCACAGCTCCAGATTCTGCTGTTCTGGAATTTCTAGTGAGTATCTTTTACCACGGTGCTAGTTCCTCTACCATTAAAGTCCAACTGGCTGCCATCTCTAACTTCCATGTGGGGGAAAACATGGCTTCCCTTGCTTCTTCCAGACTTTACAAAACCTTCCTTAATGGTACCTTTCTTTTAAGGCCCCCAGTGAAAGATCCTGCACCTCCTTGGGACCTCACCTTTGTACTTCAGGCTCTAGTGTCTCCTCCTTTTGAGCCCACAGCATCAGTAGATTTACAATTCCTATCTTGGAGAACTGCCTTTTTGATAGCTATCACTTCTGCTAGGAGGGTATCGGAGCTTCAAGCATTGTCCATTAAAGTTCCTTACATGGTTTTTCATAAGGACAGGGTTTCTCTGCGTACTAATCCTTCCTTTCTTCTCAAGGTGCCTTCAGAAGCCAATATTAATCAAACTATCAATCTTCCTGTTTTCTTTCCAAATTTCCAAAATAGGGGTGAATACAAATTACACTTGCTGGACATGCACAGACAACTGAGGTTTTATTTATACAGAACAAAATCCTTTTGTAAATCTGATCAATTGTTTGTATCCTATTTGAAACCTTTTTGGGCCAAGCCAATTTCTAAAGTGACCATTGCTTGCTGAATTTCCCAATGTATTATGCAAGCATATTCTATAGAAGCATTTCCCCTCCGGGTCAGGTGAAAGCCCACTCCACTAGGTCCATGGCTACCTCAGCGGCTTTTTGTTCTAGGGTGTCGCTGGATGACATTTGTTTTGCAGCTACTTGATCCTCATCTCATACCTTCATATCTCATTACAAGTTGGACATCATATCCAGGAGTAGGGCATCCAAAATATTGTTCCATGAGGACCACCCAGGTGTTGGTAGCTGGGGACTCTGTCCCAAAGGTTGAAGACCAAATGAAGTTAACTACTTCAGATAAAGAAGTTATGTACTCACCATAACGTTCCATCTGAGTAGTTGTACTTCATTTGTCTTCAGCCATCCTCCCTCCTTCCCCATGACCTTGTCACTATTGTTCTAACCTTGTATTTGGGAGAGGAGCACTATAGTGACTCTCCTGGTTTATGCTTGGCTCAATTATTGGGAGCCATTAGTGGTAAGGTGTGATTGGGCTGGGCTTGTGCTTTCATGAGTAGCAAACTCTATCTGAGGGAAGGAAGGAGACAGGGGTGCATTATGGGTAAGGGGAGGAGCTTGGAGCTAGGATCAGATACTAGTGATGCGGCCATCCCGGATCTGATTCAGATCAGACTACCCACAGGTTGAAGACAAATGAAGTACAACTATTCAGATGGAACATTATGGTGAGTACATAACTTCTTTTTTCTTGGCATTTAGTTTTAATGCATGGCTCTGACACCAGTTGTTTGTCTGTGTCAGCCCCTCCTGGAGAACATTTGTGTCAGTTTGAGAATCAATGACAGCTCCTAATTTGCAATCATCTGCAAATTTAGTCAGCCAGAGACCACTGACATTGGCCTTGACTTCTGAGAAGTAAATGACAAAAAGGAGTGGTCCAAGGACAGATCCCTGAGGAACTTCACTTGTGACTGGCATCTTTGTAGAGGTGGACCCCCCAATACTAACTTCCTGTCTGGCTATCCACTGGTTTGTACCTAACATCTTGAGTTTGTCAACAATTCCTGAGTGGGGTATTGTGTCAAATGCCTTGACCAGGTCAAGATAGGCAGTGTGAATGATTTTGCCCTCATCCATTGCTTTGGTGACCTTCTCAAAGAAGTCCACCAGGTTAAGTAGGCATGATCTGCCCTTAACAAAACCAAACTGGGCTGAGTCCAGTGTCTGGAGGGTTATTATATATTTACTGATCATCTCCATGATAATTCTTTCCATGGCTTTATATATAAGACTAGTTAGACTTATGGGTCTGTAGTTTCCAGGGTTTGTAGATGGCCTACCTTTGTGCAGAAGGATGACTGTTGCCTTTCTCCATTCATGAGGCACAAAGCCTGTTTGGAGGCTACAGTTAAATAGTAATTCCAGAGGTCTTGATAGGTCATGTTTCATGCTATTTAGAAGGCATTCTGGAATCTTATCTGGGCCTATTGATGCAGTGTTTTTGGTCTTAGAGAGAGCATTAAGGACCTGTTCTCTATGGAAAAGCACCCCTTGCCCTGGAACAGCATTTCAGTACATGGGGCTGATAATGCTAGAGTTAATTATGGGAAGAAATCTGGTGTGTAAAGCAGATTTAAGAAAAATGCCCATCACTCCAGAAGGCTATCTGCATTGCCCACATAATTCGTAATGCAGCCAAAGAAAGCTGCAGCACAACTACCTTATGCTGTTGAAGTATTTGTGATGAAAATTTTCAGCCATTTCTCAGGTTCTGTCACAAGGACCAGAGACTTTAAAGACTTCTTTGAGTTTTTGTGGCATGGAATTTGAGAGTCTCTTAAGACATCTGCCAGCAAGATGGCTGTCACTACTGCCAGCCATTGAAAGATAGTGAAAAATCTCCCAGTGCTCCAGTCCTATTTCCTCTCCCAGGGAGAAGAGGAGACCCAGCAGTTATGGCAGTACTTTTCAGCTAATGAGCATGGTGAGAATGCATTGTCTACACTGTCATAGGTTCATAGGTAGGTACTAGGCTATCGGCCCAAGGGCCCAAGTAAGCTTAGCCAACAAGGTTCCCGGGCTTACGCCCCCAAGAAAGTTAATTTCCTGTGCCCCTGTCAAGCAGAGCCACAGAAGTGATCCCCAGGGTGTATTTCCTATTTCCCATCCATACATCAAGATTTTTCTTGAAGAGTGCTAATGAGGAACTTTGCTTGACATAGATGGGTAGCTTGTTCCAGAGTATAGGAAGTCTCTGGGACAGGAATCTATCCCTCCTGCATGTCCTGTTTATTCTGGTGACAAGGTTTGGGTCTCTAGAGTGTGTAGCTCAGAGGGATTGGGGTTTCTTTAGGTATAGCATGTCCAACAGCTCTGGGTTTAACATAGCTTTATATGTTAGGCAGAGATCTCCTTGGAGTAGGCAATATGCTACAGAGTAAAGCTGGAGTTTTTTGAGATGGTCAGTGTAGGGAATCTGCTTGAGGCCAGTAATCCTCTTTGTGAGGTACTTCTGTGGCCTTTCAAGCTGCTGCTGTCTTGTGAGGTACATTCCAAAAGGGGCGTTGTACTCTATAATGGGTCTAATGAGTGCCGAGTAGAGGGGAACAATGACTTCTTTTTTCCTGGATGAGAACCCTTTTGTGATGAGGTGTGCCACATAGAAGGATTTCTTGATTACTCTGGCGATGTGATTATCAAAGGAGAGACTACTGTCCACCTGGGTCCCAAGGTCTCTTATCACACATTCAGCATTAAGTAGACTGCCATTTATGTGGTAGTTCATGGGTACAGAGTTTTTACCAAAGGGGATGACAATGCACTTTTTGGCATTGAGCTTGAGGACATGCCTCTGACACCAGGCATCTGTCTCAGTGAGGCCCATCTGTAGGATGTCCACATCATTTGGGGACTCGACTATGGCTCCTAGTTTTCAGTCATCTGCAAACTTCATTAGCCAGAGGCCTTCTGTGTTAGCCTGTACTTCAGAGAAGTAGATATCAAACAGGAGAGGTCCCAGGATTGAACCCTGTGGTACTCCACTTGTCACTGGTTTGAAGTCAGATTTGGAGCCTACAACTTTTACAGTGTGGGTTCTGTCAGTGAGCCAGTTGGCAACCCATCTTGTGACGTAGGTATTTATACCTAGTTTAGTGAGTTTTGCTATAATTTCAGAATGGGGGATGGTGTCGAAAGCCTTGACGAGGTCAAGATAGGCTGTGTGAACCACCTTACCCTCATCTACGGCTTTGGTGACTGCCTCAAAGAAATCGATCAGGTTCAAAAGGCATGATCTGCCTTTCACAAACCCAACCTGGGTGGGGTCTAGAGTTTGGAGGTTACCAATGTCTTTGTTTATGAGTTCCATGACGATATGTTCCATGGCCTTGCAGAGCAGGCTCGTCAGGCTAATAGGGCGATAGTTCCCAGGATCAGTGGTGTCTCCCCCTTTGTGGTGTGGGATAACTGTTGCTGAGCGCTATTCAGTGGGCACAAAGCTTGATGTGAGACTATGACTGAACATGGTACTTAGGTGAGGAGCCAGTTCATTCTGAAGTTCGTGTAAAATGCAGCCTGGGATGTTGTCCGGTCCCATGGATGCTGTGTTTTTGGTTTTAGAGAGTGCAGCTTTTACTGCATAAATGTGATTACAGGGACTCTGCATTCTTCCTGTATAGATATGGGCTCTTTATGGGGTGAGAGGGGGGTAAGGTTAGCACTGAACCTATCTGCCAGGATGTTGGCAATATCAGTTGGTTCTGTAATTTTCATGCCGTTGTGCTGTAACTCAGAGCAGATCTGGGAGTTGCCATTGAGATTCTTGACATAGCTATAGAATGCTTTGTGGCTGCCCTTAAAATCAGTGGTGATTTTGTTTTCATAGCTAGCTTTGGAGGATCTTGTAAGGAATCGCAGCTTCTTACTGGTGCTGACCAGGGAGCTCCTCCACTCATGGGATTTTACTCTCTTTTGCAACAATTTCTTCCTTCTGTTGTAGAGTTTGTTTATGGCAGGGGACCACCAGACTGGCTTCCTTTTTTTGGAGGCTAGCATCTTGGTTCTGTTTGGGATAGCACGGTCCATGCACTCATGTAAGTGCTTATAGAGTGCATTTGTGTAGGATTCAGCAATCATAACTATATTGTCCATCTGCATGGGTGTCATGAAGTTCACCACTTCTGTCTTAAGAAGCATGAAGTTGGCTTTGGAGACATTTTTTACTGGGGTTTCCTTAATGGTGGGTGGGGGCAGGATGCGGATATCTAGGGTGATTAGCTTATGGTCGGATCTGACCAATGAGGAGTTGACTTGAGGTGTGGAACACCGGTCACTCATGTTGGTAATGACTAGGTCTAGTATATTGCTGCCCCTGGTGAGGGTGTGGATAAGTTGATCCAGGGCATTGGAATTTATGAATTCCAGAAAGTGTTGAGCGAAGGAGTTGGTACATGAACAGACAAAGGCACGATGTAAACACACTAAACTGAATAAACGAAAACCAGGACTAGTTGCTTGCTTCAGGAACAACAAACAGACTTTATTTATTATTATTCAGGAAATTCAAATTCTTCCTCCTTCCTCTTCAGAAGAATTGCTTGCAAGCTTCAACAAATAGCATAATATGCAATTAAAAAAAAAAGTAATAAACAACAAAAATACAAAATCAGAAATTTTACCTTTTAATCTTTTAATCTACCTTTTATCTTTTAATACAGCATTTATGGGGATATGGGACATTTGAGATCTTAAAAAAATATGCAGTCAAAATCAAAATCTGCCATAATCAAGATTCGCCTACCTCTATCATCCTTATCCACCCTCATGAGAATTTGGGTTTTGAAGAAATTGCCAGGGAACTCAAAAATTAAATGAGTGAGCATGATGCCTCTAGCTAGGGCATTCGCAAGGCTCCTTTTTTTAGTGATTTGTTTTGTGATTTGATTTCTTTTTTTTTTTTTTTTTTTTTTTTTTTTTTTTTTTTTTTTTTTCTTTTTTTAAAAAAATTTTTTTTCTCAAATTTTTTTATTTTTTTTATGTTTTTTTTTTGTTTTCTTTCTGCTATGTTTTTATTTTGTAGGTGTTTTTAATTTATTTTTTTTATTTTTTTTATTTTAGCTTTTTTTTTTTTATTTTTCTTTAATTGTTTTAATTTTTTAAATTTTTTTTTTATTTTTATTTTTTTATTTATTTTTTTTAATTTATGTTTTTGTTTGATAATTATTTTAATGTTTATATTATTTTTTAATGTTATTGATATTTGCAAGCATAAGCTTTTTGTCTGAGGAAGGAATTGAAGCTTGCAGGAAAAGTAGTCATTTGTTTTGTTTAAAGTTCTTTCTTGCTGTTTTCTCATTGTCCAAAGTTCTATTTTTTTCTTCATTGAGTTGGTACATGAGTAGTTTTCCCAGTTAATGGTGGGGTAGTTGAAATCGCCCATTATTAGGGTGTTTGATTGAACCCTAATATTTTCCAGTATATCAAGAAAAGATGAGTGGGAATCTTGGGGCATGGTGGGGGATCTGTAGCAAGCTACAATTTGGATTGCAATTTTGCCCAGAGTTAGTTGCACATGGATAACCTTGGCTGCATTATGCTGTGCAACTATCCTAGAGGTGTGGATATCCTTAATGAATATGGACACGCCTCTGCCTTTGGTGTTCTGGTCCAGGTTAGATGGCTGAAAAGTGTGGTATGAGTTATATTCTGGTAATGCAGGGGTGCTATCTAGAGCCTTGAACCAGGTCTCAGTCACTGCACAGATATTGATATTCTCCATTTTAGGGAGTGCCTTGAGTGAGTGCATTTTGAGATTTAGACTTCTAGCATTGAGTAGCATTACCCTCAGTTTTTGCTTGCCTATTCCTATTATAGTGGTGAATTTGTCATTTGAACCTTGCCTAAAAAAGGCACTATAGGGGCGGCAAAACCCTTAGCCAGTATCCGGAATCCCAGGGGCGACAGGTGCAGGACATCTCTGGCAAAGCATTGTGGTCTGTCGACCATGTCGTCCCAAGCAGACAGATACTGGATCCCCTTAGAATGACACCAGAAGCTTAGCCAATTTTTGAAGTCAATCATTTTGTCCTTGTACTGCGGTATCCTTCTGGGCAATGGCAGGATGCTACTCAGGGCTAGGGTCATACCTGCCTAGGCTACAGGATCGGAGAGCTCTTCCATGTCTCTTTTCATATAGCCCAGGGAGGTACATCTCAGGTCATTCACACCAACATGGACAATGACAGAGTCATATTTGTACTTGTTGTAGAGTGACCTGAGTGCGTGGGTTATGTGGCAGATCCTGGCACCCGACAGGCAGCTGACAGTAAGCTTCTCCTTGTTTAGCCTGGTGAGTGGGACATCAGTGTGCCTGACTATAGAGTCACCCATGACTAGTGTGTTGGGTACGTTGTTTTGCCTTATGGACTGTGGTTTATTGGCACACTGAGTCTATGGGCTATGTGTTATTTGGATTGTGTTGGGGAGTGGAGGTTGCTTGCGTTTCTTCTTTGGAGGTCTCTGTTGATTGAGCAGATTATTATTTAGAACCTCTGCGAATGTTTTTATGCTTCTATGTGTGGATTTTGGTGGTGTAGGTTTAGTGTGTGGTATGGTGCAAGTCTTTACCGTCTCCTCTTGACTGTCAAGTTCAGTCTTGGTTGGAGAGAGTTTTGCCTCCAGTTTGGCTAGATAAGTGCATCTCTTACAGGTTGTGGTGTTGGGTGGTAGGAGGAGAGGTTTGTCTGTGTACATGAGGCAATTGCTACATTGCCCCAAGATGCCCAGATTCATCAGATAGACAGGAGAGAACACTTGGAGCTGACCCTTGGACATGCCTGAATAAAAAACTACTTTCCTCTAGACAAGTGAGCAAAGTGAGTATAAGAGCTATTTTTCTCTAGGCAAGTGAGGAAATTAAGTACAAAAACTGTTTTCCTCTAGGTAAAGAGGAAGGTTGAGTGCTTTAGTAATTAGTAGCTTATTTAGTGATAACAACAAGTTCTGAACAAGTGCTGCGAATGAATAAGCAAATTAAAGTGCTAAAATTAAGAATCTGTACCTGGATCTTGTGGTAGATAGGCTACCTAGTGCTTACCACTCCCACTGATAAGCTAGAATGTTTCCCTTCAATACAGAAATGCTTGGGGGGCTCAGAAGCTTACAAACAGTCCTAGATACAGCAAATCTATATGTGAACTAGACTAGTTACAGGAAAGGTGGGAAACAAGTGCAAACACGGGTTTTTAAACCAGAAAGTTGAAAGAGATGTAAAAACTACCCAAACGGCCAATACACTACAATTTCTGGGCCAGAAACCACTCTTATGGTAGATAGGCTACCTAGTACTTACCACTGCCACTGATAAGCTAGAAGGCTTCCCTCCAACACAGAAAGACGTGGGAGGCTCAGAAACTTACAAGCTGTCCCAGTACTATTTGCACTTTGTCAGTGTTGTTCTTGTGGATTTCAATGAACATATTCTGTGTACATTAGAAAAAACAGCACTTATTCCATGGAAACATTTTCTGTAATGGTCTCTATCAAGGAAAAACTGCAGGCAAGACCTGAAGGTGCTTTCTTTGGAGGAAAACTTAGGCACTTATGAGCATATTAGACAACACATCTTTTAACAAACTGAAAACAGACTTCATCGTGTTCTTGGAGACAGCAGTCAAGTACTTAGAACAGTGGTCTGATTATACTGAAAACAACTACTTGTTTACACAGTCTAATTTATCTTTAACTGAGCCCTTTGCTTTCAGTGACATACTCAATGTGACCACTGCTCTGAGTCTGCAGGATGTAGATGAAGACCATCTTTTCTGGGACTATTTAGCAATTAAGCCCTTTCTCGAACAGGCTTGTCCCCAGGTGAAAAGTGGCTGTAACATTTCAGGGAAGGGCCTGAGCTGACTGCACTATATCCGGTAATTGCTAGAGTATTATCTATACCAACATCAAATGCATTTGCAGACAGAGTTTTTTCTTTAGTAAAGAGTAAATGGGCAGATGTGCGAAACCGATGTAGTGTGGACTTGTTAAAAGCTGAGTTAATGATGACTATAAATTACCAGCTGAAATGTAGTGACTTTTATTCAAATATTCTATCAAACTGGGCCCTTCTTCAGGCCATAGAATCAAATGCTAAATACACATTTAAAAAAAGTGATTTAGTCTACTTATCTTGTAGTGTGCAATATGTAGTTTTGTGTTATTTTTGCTTTAGCTTTAATTTGCAATAAAAAATAGTCTTAATTATACAAGTTTAGCTTGTATGCAGTATGTAGATTTTTTTAGTTTTCTGTCAGAATAGTCATGGTTAGTCTATGTAGAATTTTTTTACTTTTTTTAAATAAACGTGTCTGTTTAATATCAGTAGTGTTTTTTTCCCTTTAAAGTTTACTTACTGTTACAACTAAGTAATGTGTTTTTGCAGCAAAGCTTCACTTGCTTCATTTAAATGGTTTGTGAGTTTTCAGTATGCTGTAATAACTTCACAATGTTGTGCCCATAACTGCAATACTGCATCTCCTTCAACTGCTCTGGTGACGTCATGGTGGGATTTGGCCAGTGTCATATTGGCCACACCCCATGTCCTACTGGCCACACCCCATGTCCCACTTTGGCCTTGTTAAAAGGTGGCAACCCTATTCCCACCCTGATTCAAATCAAGCATTTCTGTTATGTTTTTTTTATTATTACTAGCCACTCAGGATGTAGAAATGTATAGACGTGGAGATGGGCACAAAGTACAGGGTGGACTTGGAGAGGGGGCACCAAGAAGAACACAAACGTTGTCTTTGCTGAGTTCTGGCTAGGGGTTTAAGATTTTAAAAAAAAAATTGGCCCTTTTTAAGGCCAGCCTGTATAGTGCCCTAGGTGGTCACCTAGTTTGCCTATGTCTAATGCCAGCTGTGAGCTACAGAGTTGTAACTAATTTTGTTTTGGAAGCAGGACTGAAAGTTTGAACAGGAAAAGCATTGTATTTTGGAGGAGCAGAAAACACGTGTGTGTTTAGCTAGTGAAGCAATGAGTTTTAAAGGCCGACAGCAACAGGGTATGAAAAAAAATCTTACTTTCATGCTGTAAGAAAATGGAAGGCTAGCGGCTGTGCTAACAGAAGAAATATACAGCAACATACTGTACAAGAGCAACTCAGAACTACAAAGCCTGTGGTAAGAATTAATACAGTATTGACTTTTGTTTAAATAGATATGCTTTAGACAATAGAATTTAGTACAAAAGGCATAAAAACAGTAATACATTTGGGCACTGAGGACTTGTATGAAATGACTTTTGAAACATTTGGTTTATTAGAAAAAATCATGTCTGAGATAACGAGAAGACAAGAGACTGCACCATGGAAGGACTACAGTATTTTGAATTTTGGACTACAACTTAAAAAAGGAAATGCATGTTCAATTCAGAACTGTGGACACTGGCATTGTTGAAATTGTCTCTTTTCTTATCTGTTTGTAATGAAGAGTATGATATAAAAAGGGTATTTGATGAAAGAAGTGTGTGGACTGACAGTGGGTGAGAAATAGTAACATTAAATACAATAAAAGGAAGGAAGCAGTATTTTCATAAAGTGTTAAATGTCAATGGAAAGAAATGGGCTGTGAGATACTATGCCAGCCAAAAGCCTTTTTTTGTTGTTGTTGTTGAGAATATTAAATGCATGTAGTGCAGGACTGTGAAAAGAAGATACAGGCAATACAGACAAAGAGGATATACAATTATAAATTGTGAACCAAAGTGTAGTAAATGTAATATTCAAGGGCATTTTTGGTTAGATTATCCTGTGTTAAAGGATAAAGAATAGCTGAAAAAATACTGAAAATAATAACAAATAAAATGAGATAAATAGTTTTGTGTAAGAAAATACAGAAATAAATATTTAACAAATTCAGAAGAAATGGAGTTAAATATTGGGAAAACAAGATATGGTTACTCAGGAAGAGAAGGGGTTTGAACTACTGGAAAGTGAAAAGGTGAGGAGTGATTTTGATGGGCGGCCATGGTGGTGTAGTAGTTAGCATTGTCGCCTCACAGCAAGAGGTTCTCCAGTTCGATCCTCGGCTGGGGTGCCTTCTGTGCGGAGTCTGCATGTCCTCCCTGTGGTCACGTGGGTTTCCTCTGGGTGCTCCAGTTTCCTCCCACATCCCAAAGACATGCAGTAGGTGGATTGGACACTCTAAATTGGCCCTAGGTGTGAGTGCATGCATGTGTGTGCCTTCTGTGGAAGGTTGGGTGCCGGGCTGGCAACTCGACACTGTAAAACTCCACTACCAATCATGAGCGGACAGATGATCCGCTGTGGTGACCCCTAACCAGGAAAAGCCGAAAGAAGAAGAAGAGCAAGAACAAAATAATGAAAAGTCAACAGGAGGAAGGGCATGGAGAAGGAAAAGATAAAGGGAAAAAGCTGGAAAAAGAAGCAAAGAAAGGAAAGGGGGTGATGCAAAGATACTGTAAAGTGTTAATGTAAACAGTATTAGAAATAATATCAGACCTAATGTAATTGGATGGTGTAAGAAATTTGAAAGTAGAAATTATATGTGTATTAGATACAAGATGTTTTAAAAAAGTGAAAGGGGATAGAATACAGAGCTTGTTGGGAGACAAAATTATACTGTCTGTAGGAAATGAAGACTGTTCAGGTATATGGATGTGTACATTACTAATACCAGGTAAGATGGTGATTTATGATACAAGAAAAGCAGAATGATGTATGTAACATTATTTGCAATTTATACATATACACTATAACAGACAGGAAAATATGTTTGAAGTCTTAAAAATATTTTTAATTTATTTGCAGTTTGTTAACTGAGATATCTGCGGGGCCATCCAGAACCCATTTTAAGTGGAGGCCCAAGGAGAAAAGCTCCTCAGCAGAAACAAATTAGCTGACAAAGTTAAAAACACAGTTAGCAATCTGGTAGCAAGACAAATAACAGTGACAAAGTACAGTGTTTCTAGATATAATTAGAGCATAGATGAAATTTTGGTAAACATAGCATAAAAGTAGAAAATTTAAAAAATATATCATTAGAACTTGTTTATTTAAGGAGGCTGAGTGTAAGTACAGTTCCAGATGGAAAATAGGTATACGTAGACAAGTTTTGAAATGGGCAGGATTTTGGATTGTTCTAATGGCTAAAGGTAGAACATTCCAGTTTTGGCTAAAGATTAAAAATAAAGAAGTTGGCCAGAAGCCAGGTTTGGTTTGTAAACCTGCAGAAGTTGCTGATTCTCAGATCTAAGGGGCCTATTTGGGAGGTAGTCGGTGAATATAGAGCTAAGGGCAGGACAATCAGAAGGTTTAAAGATAAGTTTATAAGCTGTAGTTAGTTGCAGATAGGCGAGGTAGTTTGGTAGTTCCAGCCATTTTAGGTAGTGTACAGCAGTACAGTGATCACAGAAGTTTTTGAATTTGTTGCGAGTTTTGCAATTTTATTATAACATGTCTCGAGCTTGGCCTTTAGACTACTTTGAAGTTTGGTAAGTAGAGGGCACTGTACATGAGAGAAGGGAGTAGGTAAGTGGAGGCAAGGATTTGTTTAATGGAGGGGCTGAGGAACTGGTTGTGCCTATAGAGGATTCCTAGTTTCTGATGAGTTTTTCAGATGTTGTGTTGAAGGTGAATATCAAATTTTAGATGCTTTTCTATGGTGACTCCTAGAAGTTTTGTGCGGCTGACAATTTCTATTTGTTTCTTACGTTGGGAATAGATATTGAACATGTTTTTGTCTAACAGGGTTAATTTCTTAGGGATGAATAGCATAATCTTGAATTTATTTGGGTGAAGGGATAGGTGGTTATTATACATCCAGGACTCAGTGGTGGAGAAGGCTTTTTGAGTTTTGAGTTGGAGTTCAGAAACAGAGTCAGCCAAATAGACAATAGCTGAGTCATCCACATATTGAATAAGAGCTCTGTGGGTCATAGATGCGAAGAAATTATTAATGAAAATATTTAATAGGAGGGGACCAAGTATGGAACCTTGAAGAACTCCACTAGAGGTGTTAAGATAAGAAGATTGAGTTTTGCCATTTAATAGCCTGTTGCCTGTCTTTTAAATATATTGAGAACCAGTTGAGAGTGATGAGAGAAAGTCCAAAGTTTAACAGTTGTGATAGTACTAAATGATAAGAAACTGTATCAAATGCCTTTGACAGATCTAAGAAGAGGGTAGATACTATTTTCCCAGAATCACAAGCTCTGCTAACAGTATTCAAGAAAGATAGGACAGTTGTAGTGTTATGGCCAGGTCTAAAACCATGTTGCATAGAAGACAGGAGGTGGGTATGAAGTAGATAGGGCATCAGCTGAATGAGAATGCACTTTTCCAAGATCTTAGAGGTAGGGGACAGAATAGCAATAGGAGTACAGTTAGAGATATCTATGTTTTTGCCGCCTTTATGAAAAGGGAGAATGAAAGCTTTCTTTCATAACTTGGGCACATACGATTCTTGAATGCATCTATTAATAAGGATACTTATAGGGAATGCAATGGCTTCAGCAGCAAGTTTTAGAAATATGGGGGTATATTGTCAGGTGCTTTAAATCAGGGTTTGAGCTTCAGGAATAGTATTTTTATAGTTGTGGTAGGAATGGGATTAAGAGTGAATTTACTGGTAGAAGGGGTATTGGGTTCATAGGTGGATGAGGTGCATGTAGAGCTAGAGAAGGTGGTAGAGGTTTTTGGTGGAGCAGAATTACTTATGCTGCCTCTATCATGATGAAAGCTAGTAGTAATATCAGCTATAGAATTTATAAAGAAAGAGTTAAAGAGAGACACTATTTCATGAGGAGGCTTTCAGGATGTGGATATGGGTTGTTTTTATGTCAGGGTTCAGTAGTGATGTGATGGAATTCCAGAATTTGTTAGGGTTTTATTCATGGTTAGACTGCAGTTTTGAATAGTATGCTTTTTATCTTTATGAACTAGTTTTTTTACCTGATTACGAGGATGTCTAAAATGTATTAGGTCATGCTGTTTTTTTATTAGTTTGATACTGTTTCCATATTTTATCTATGGAGTGCATCAGCTCTTTTGTAGGCTTGGTCAGCCATGGTCAGTTTTTTATGATCCTTTTCAAGCAAAGGGGGTGCAAGGCTATTTAGCATGTTCAGGAATATAGTATTACAACAGTCGACAGTATTGTCTAGTGGGAGAGTTTTTAGTTTGTGCCAGTTAATCCTTTTCAGGGTATTAACAAAGGTAAGAGGGTTGAAAGCAGTTAGGTTCATTATTTGTTTGTAATGGTGTTAAGTTTAGTAGGAGGAGAGGGAGCAGCAGATAAAGGTGGGAAGGTGGTCACTCAGAGTGTCTGGAAGAGTTCCTGCTTCAGATATTTTATTGTGGTTGGAGATGAGAGTCCAGTCTAGGATGGATCATGTAGTGTTATCTTTATTTGGTTTGGTTTGTGTGTTTTATCAGCTGAGTGAAGTTGAATATATTAATATTAGAAGGAGGGATATTGGAGCTCAGGTTTAGCCAGATGATATTTACTTCACCTAGGATAACAGTCTCATTTTTAAAATCAGTAGAAATCCAGGCAAGGATTTCTTCTATAAAGGTATATTGTTTCCAGGGGGTAGGTGGCATGATACTCATGACACACAAATTTCTGCAGTTGCTAATTTTTAGGAAATCATTAGCAAATTGGGGAACAGGATTTGTATAAAGTACTAAGTTGAAGGTGTTAGGAAAAATTAGTGCTGCTCTGCCTCCATTTTGTTAGGCCTATTGGATCTTATGGTTTGAAAACCTGGAGGGAGAAATTCAGAATCTTTCATCTAGGGTTTCAGCCAGGTCTCGGTGATGGCAATAATGTCTGGTTGATTATGGGTGATCTAGGCATGAAAATTAGACATTTTGTTGCAAATACTTTGAATATTTATAGTTATCATTTAAATGGATTTGTGAAAGTTAATTCCAAGTGGAGGTGTGATGATATTATTTGAAGTGGGACCTGGATTGGGGTGTATATCTCCCAATAAAGGTACAGTAGTGAATGTAAATATATAAGCTAATGGTTCTATTTTAGAGGGAGATTTGATATCGTATGCTTTCGAGGATTTGGTAGTATAGCTTATAGGAATTAAGTGAATTTTATTTATGACAGGGGTGAGTTTTAGTTTGTATTGGAAGAGGGGGTTATTAGAGGCTTGGAGATATGTTTGTGCAGCTGTCAAGTTCTGTAGAGATTGAAGCAGTGGGGGTGGAATCATGATGGGATGCTTAAAAAGGCCCTTGTGGTCATTAGCCTAGTAAATACCTATGAACCTATGAATGAGGTGAGGAAATGAGGAAATGGGTTTCAGGGCAGTGTTATGTAGTACAGGATAGAGAATTATGGAGAGAAGTGACAGAGTAAGAATGTGTGTACTAGATGAATGCATAGTTAGGTTTGTAAGATGTGGGTGTATGAAAATTCATGTGGGTGTGTTATAATAAAGAGCAAAGTTGTGTGGGCTACAGAAAGATACAGGTGGATATCAAGAAAGGGGTGAATGAAAATGAGGGTAGAGTGATAGGAAATTTTTGTAGCAGGTGTGTAAAATAATAGTAAGCCAGGAAAGCAGTAGAAGAGTATGGAGTGAGCGTGTGTAGGAGAAAAAAACAGGAGATATAGAAAAATTGTAGGGAGAATGAAAGGTTGGGATTTTTTGGATGAGGAAGGTGGAGGAGTCATTTTGTATAAGTTTAGAGGTATTGGGGGTGGGTGAGATTTGGGGGCAAGGGCAGTGGAGTGAGTCCAAGAGGAGCAAGGGCAAAAGCAGTGGGCAGAGCTGCCAGAATGACTGCGACTGTACAAAAAACAATCAGGAAAGCATCTCAGTTCAATGTAATATACTATAGTAGGACCCTTTCGTAGTTGACACTGAGAGTTATTGCTATGCTAAGCAAATGTGAAGTGTAATTAACAAAGGACAGCATGCCCTTAAGTCCAGGGTGAATATTTTTGGAGGGGAAGTCTGAAAAAGCAAGATAATTTATATGATGGTAAATAATGGTTTAAGGAAGTATACAAGTTGGCTAAGGTTTAGTGAAAGAAAGGAAAGGGGAAACACAGGGAAATATCCCAGCTTGGTGTGCACACCACTAACAGTGTCTATACAAAGTTAAAGAACACATTAACAGCTATGTCACTGGGCAAGAAAGCATGTTCATACTTAGCTGGCAGTAAAGCACTTTGCAGGCTTAGAGTCACTGTCCACAAGATAGGCATTAGGAAATATCACTGCAACTGAGACATAGTAAAGGGTACTGTCTTGGTTAATATGCTTATTTTATTATAGGAGACTTCAATTTAAGGAAGGAGAAGGGGATAGTGACACAAGATATGGAAGTACTGAAGGAAGTCATAAAATGAAGGGACTATGTGTCGGAAAAAAAAGAATGGACTTACGAAAGAGGGATATGTAAAACTGAGCTATATTATCTAATATGTTGTAATGGAATGGAAGAAAAGGAAGGGGTGTGGAAATTGCTGAGTTTTCTGGTCATAGAACTTTGTGGACAAGAATAGGTAAGAATACAGAGATAAAAGAATGAAAAAGAATAAAAAAAGTTAACTGGTGAAGTTTGTAAGACAAAAGAAAAGAAGCTGGAGTGTAAGAAATTATGGGAGGAACTTATACAATGATAGAATTTTATCAAAATTGCTCTGTATGCTGGGCAGTGTTTAAAGAAGAGTATAAGAAAGTCTTTTAATGGTAGAAAACAGAATGAAAAACAAAAAGGAATACAAAAAATGGACGAACTTCAAATAGAAACTGAGAAAAAAAGAAAACAGAATAAGAGAGATAGAGGGAAAGTTGCATGGCAAAACAGAGATAAAGTTTAAAACCTGTTGTTTAGACAAAGGTTTTTCTTAAAAAGTAAAAAAGAGGAGTTATCACTTTATTTAAGAAAAGTCAGACAATGCATAAGAATGGATGCATTATTTGTGAACAGGATGCTGTAAGATATTCCCCTATATTTAATAAAATCCATGTAGACATAGTGTAGAGCCTACACAGAATGTTACTGTGTCCACGTGCATGGTTCCCCCCTGGCAGCACACCATGCATATTAATCATGGCATGTTGCCAAGGGAGAGCCGTGGGACATGGTTATTGAATCAGTGTAGGCAGTGTGGTGCTGTGTCCTCAGATAAGCAACACTCTCCCTGCACTATCCAATAGGAGTATACAAATGTAATATATATATGTTTTCATTTTTATAAAAAGCATGTTTGTGTGGTGAGGAGCGCAGTAGTGCTAAGTGGCGCTGAGATACCAGACATCTAAAAATAGAAACCAGATGTATTTAATTATTTATGTAAAGGTCAAGTTTAAGCATAGTTGAGTGGGTTTGAATGGTGCAGCGCAGTGCTCAGCATTGCATAGAGGTAGCTCAGAGGTAAATGTAAAGGTATAGCAACATTCCACATATCCACATAACAAAGTGGTTAGAATTACGGCCTCATGTGCAGTAGATGCAGGGTTTGAATATATGGAAAGGCAAATTAGCATTTTTCTTGGAAATAAAATTTATGGAAATTATTTATAAATACTGGCCTGCTGCACCCAGTTAAGCTCTGCTAAGACCAGCTAAGACCTGCTAAGCACTGCATAAACAAAGAACAACGGGCAATGTTTATGTACTGCTTGGCACCACTTGGGCCATTTAAGCAGTGCTAAGCAGACCGGGTTTTTGCAATGCTCAGCTGAGCTGCACTGGTTTGTGAGGTGCTAAGCTTTTCACTGCATTTTTAAATGCTGCCCAATGGCATGTAAGGGCAGGAAAATGGGCTATATTAAGCCCAGTAGGCAGGAATACAGCATAATCCATTGGAGGTCTGACTCTGAATGGTACAATGGCAGGTGTTGGAGTAGGTTCGTGCTTTCAGGCACAATGTTGGGGCATTCAGGAGTCCATGGTCATGGTTGGAGTCCTTGTAACAAAACATGAGGGCCGGCTGATACAGGGAGGTTACCAGAGCTCAGAGTGTAAGACAGAGGCCTGGGTCCGGCTGGCAAAGGACCTCACCAGTGTAACTGGTATCCCCCACACAGGTGACCACCATGATGACCTGAAAAGATGGAAGGGGGGGTTTCTTGGAAAACCTGGGTCCAAGAATTCCAGGCTGAGAAAGTCCCACATGTATGTAAGTACCATTATCTGTATTTCACCAATATCTAAACTTGAATGTGTGCTAAACGGGTATGCATAATGATGTGCTTCTCTCCCAACAGCTGCAGAGGAGAGGACTCGCATCATCAAAGCACATGCTGGGTGCTTGGCCAGGTTGTGCCATGAATGTGGTGAGCACTGATGTATTTTGCTATCTATAGTCAAATAAGCAAGAAAGAGTAAAGCATTAACTGTGATTAGGTATATGCAGTAAAGATTGTATTGCAGCGAATGTGGACTTACACCTGTACTGCAAGATGTGCAGGCTGCCAACTTTAATGCCATAAGCAGGGAACAGTAAAACATTAACCGTAATAAACTGTAATATGCAATAAAACTTAGTAGTGCAATAACTGTGGAATAACAGCTGTGTTGAAACACATGCATAATGACAACTGTTGTGCAATAAAAACATTAATCAGTAACTGACTGAAGGTTTCTCTAATAATTTCTGTTGTGTAATGAATGTGGCAGTAGGGCTGTTTTTCAAGAAATCAATTGTTAAAACTGTTCTGCAATAAAAACATGAAATAGTATCCATACCTGCATGAATATGTATAATAAAGTCTGTTGTGCAATAAGGTTGTTTTGCAAGAAATCAATTATTGCAAGTGTTCTGCAGTAAAATCACAAAATACTATCAGTACCTGCATGAAGGTATGTCTAGTAAAGTCTGTTGTGCTATAAGTGTAGGTTTAGAGTTGTTTTGTAAGAAATCACTTATGACAACTGGTCTGCAATGACACAGGGCACAATACCAATAACACCAAGGTAAACGTGTACAGCAGGATTGTCTTGTTTTCACCATTGCATGTCAGCTACAAGCATTCAAGCTGTGAGGTATGGTGCTGCAGGCAGGTATAAACAGTTCACTAGTTGTACACTGCAAATAATAACCCATAATAAGATATTGGTTGCTGACTTCACAGATATTTCAACACACTAACAATGTAATGTCTACACCTGAATTATATGTAGCCATATATACTTTATCTAGTATCTCTGTCATGCTTGAATGTCATGCATGTGTGTTCAACTGCCATTGCAGTCAAGTATAAAACTGTACCACTGTTAGCAGGTCATATTCTTGTGCTTGGTGAGTTCTAGGCAAATATCAGTCAGTTAGTAATCATCAGTAGCTCAGTTTGCTAAATGCTATCTCAAGTACATTTTTGCCACACACAGACCAGGGTTCAAATCCAGTGCTATGCAGATCTAAATATTACAGTATCAGTCACGTAATGTTTACAGATATTATGTCCACAGGAACTACAGGTAAATGGGTGAGGTAGCCCATATTATGAGTACATTATTGTGTGTTTACATCTCACAGACTGTTACAATCATTACCAGGAATGTGAAAATACAGCATAAAAAACAGGAAATCAGTGCAATAATAATAAAATAAAATAAAATGAATGAAATAAAATGTGTAAGATCTGGTATGGCTGCATGCCTGGAGTGTGTGTTAAAGTTAGCTGCAGTCAAATAATACATGTGATGCAGATGTCCACTGCTGTCACTGCTATTGGGTTCTATACCCATGCCTGTCAAGCAAGGCATGATAGTTGTTAATTATCACAAATCACAGAATCAATAGGATGTATAACAGGAGGAAGAAAATCATAACAAAAATTAGGAGGTGCAGCACCCAGCAGGATAAAAGCACTCTCATGAAACTAAATAAATAACTCAGAGGACAAATAAAGTCAATCAAAGCCAAATTTGAGGTAAGTTTGGCCTCCCATGCCAAGGACAGCCACAAAGCATTCTTTAGTTATGTCCACAACCTCAAAGGCAATACACAATTGTGTGCAGAGCTAATTGTAAATGGAGTCACTTATACTGAGCCAGAAGAAATAGCAAACCTCCTGGCTGATAAATTCAGCTCTAAGTTTACTCCTCTCTTCCCCTCAACCTTCCCTCAGGAAATATCACCAAATATAACTCCCCTACTATCACTAGAGAACAGGTCCTTAATGCTCTCTCTAAGACCAGGAACACTGCATCAATGCACCTAGACAATATCCCAGGATGCCTTCTAAATAGCATGAAACGTGACCTATCAGGGCCTCTGGAATTACCATTTTACTGTAGCCTCCAAACAGGCTTTGTGCCTCATGAATGGAGAAAGGCAGTAGGCATCCCTCTGCACAAAGGTGGGCCATCTACAGACCCTGGAAACTACAGATCCATAAGTCTCACCAGTCCTATATGTAAAGCCATGGAAAGAATTATCATTGAGATGATCAACAGATATATAGTAAACCTCCAGACACTGAACTCAACCCAGATGGGTTTCATAAAGGGCAGATCTTGCCTACTCAACCTGGTGGACTTCTTTGAAAAGGTCATCAAAGCAATGGATGAGGGTAAAATCATTCACACTGCCTACCTTGGCCAGGCCAAGGCATTTGACACAATACTACTTTCAGGCATTGTTGACAAACTCAAGAGGTTAGGTACAAACCTGTATGTCACCCAATGGATAGCCAGTTGGCTCACAGACAGGACTGAGGAAGTTAGAAATGGGGAATCCACATCTACAAACAGGCCAGCCACAATAAATGTCCCTCAGAGATCAGTCCTTGGACCGCTCCTTTTTGGAATTTACTTCTCAGAAGTCAAGGCCAATGTTAGTGGTCTCTGACTGACTAAATTTGCAGATGATTGCAAATTAGAAGGTGTCATTGAATCTCACACTGACACAAATGTTCTCCAGGAGGGGCTGATACAGACAAACAACTGGTGTCAGAGTCAATGACTAAATCTAAATGCCAAGAAATGCATAATAGTATCCTTTGGGAAGTCATTCATCCCTGGTAACTATCATATTGACAACACACCCCTTAGAGTTGACCCAGTAGTCAGGGACTTAGGGGCACACATAGATAGTAATCTAGCCTTTGATCACTATGTGTCTAGAGTGGTGAGGAAATAATTATATGTTGCACAACTTATAAACAATGGTATGGTATCTATGTCCAAGGAAGTCATTGTTCCACTGTATTCGGCATTCATCAGACCTATCATTGAGTACAATGCCCCCTTTGGTATGTACCTAAACAGGCCTATCCACAGAGGTTTCTCACTAAAAGAATACAGGGCATAAGTAATATGTCCTATACAGACCGCCTCAAGGTCCTATCCATGTATTCTGTCTCCTACAGGCTTTTGAGGGGAGATCTATGCCTGGCATACAGGGCATTGTCTGATTCCACTCTGATGGATCTCCTTCATATCCACAAAATAAACAGTACCAGAATTACCCATTCTAAAGACTTAAACCTTGCCTGTGATATAAATGGGACCGGCTGGAGAGCTAGGTATATATCCCAGCGACTACCCCATCTATGGAACAGGCTCCCCATCCATGTGAAGCAGAGTTCCTCCCTAATCCAATTCAAGTGCAACTTGGACAATTGGATGGGAAACTGGAAATTCATCCATGGTGTGGCACCTATGTCTCTGATGCAAACAGGTAACCTGTAAATGGTTCATCTCCCAGGCCCATGCTTACACTTATCAAGGGTATCAGAACTCGTCAGAGATTTAGGATGCATGGCTAGACTTAAAAAGGCCCTTCTGGTCATTAGCCTAGTAAACACCTATGAACCTATGAACTGTCTGTAATGTACACATACATTTTCTCAAGTGTGACACTGTCACGGAATGTAATTACTGTTGCATAATCCCTCTGTCACAGATATATTATCGAAATGATTATGTAAATAGCAAAGTAACACTACATTAACCCATATTACACCTTGGCAGTAATATAGGTACACCTGATGTGCGAGTGTTCTGTGCAGTTGTTCACCCACAGTTGTTACTGCTTGGCCCATACTGTCCTATGCAAATAGCTTGAGAGGTATGTATGTGTTACAGCAGTTACAGGGCACTTTTACACAAAGAAAGGACAGACCTGTAGAGTAGATAAAAGTACTGTTGTCAACTATATAGCCTAGAATGGTATTAATGGACTGCATTTCTCTCTCTCTACCCACCCCTTATCTTTAATATTTATTATTGTTATGCATTGGTTTTGGTTTACAATTGACATATGTTGTCTATGAACTTTATTTTGAGGCATGTGTTTTACTATTCTTATGTATCACAATGGTTTCATATTAACATATTTTGTTGAATTACCTATTCTGTTGACCATATGCCATAACTGTTACTGGCATGCTGTTAATATACTGCCTGTTCTGATATTCATTGTTGTGTTTCACATAATATGCATTGAAATGTAATGGGGTTATTTTCAGTGTTCTGGGATGCTGTTATTCCTAACAATGGTTCTGCTCATAACTAACCTAAATGTATTGTTTCACCTCCATAATCACAGCACATCAGGGTAGGCTGGTTCTTGCTGATCTGCCTATCCTAACAGTCGGCTGTGGCACTGGGTACCAGCTCATCTGGGACCCAAGCTGGTGCTGCCCCCTCTGCTGGCCTTGCACCACCTTCAGGTGGAACCACCTCAGGGGACTGGGCCTTGGTGCCCAGTCTCCCGCACAGCCAACTTCGGGGCAGTGAAGGAGCAGTGTGGACTGCCCATGGGTGGGGATCTCAATCACACTGCTGCCATATGAAGGCACATGCTCCTTGGATTCCACAACACCCTCCCCATCCAAAGTGTTTACCCTCTCATGTGTCACACACTGCCCCTGTCCACTGTCTCGACTGTCTTGTCTATCTGCAATGGCATCCCCTCCTACTTAGCTTACATCCCCAGATGTACCTATATACATTTCTCCATCATCCCACTCTCTCCTTATAAATAAAAAAAAAAACAAAAAACAAATGGGCATGTGTCCCACACACAAAAAAATCGCACCATACATAGCTCTTCATTTTGGACATGTCTGCATTGGACACAACTAATTTGGTACAATTGGCCTGTCAACACATTTATATTGTTTTCACCCATCTCTCTGGGGTTTGAGAGTCCAAATTCATCCTCAAAATCTGGTAAAATGCACATCTGTTGCCGTACAAGAAATGGAAAGCTTCGGTCCTTCCCTGCACTTGCCCTGCACATCCCTACCTGCCTTTCATTATGTTTTTCCCCTGCTTGCCCCCATTTTAACACTGTCCTATCACCCCCTTTTTCTTTTCTTTTTCATTTTTTTGAGTGGGTTTGCACTGAGCTAAGTGGAGCGCCGTGGAGCGCCGTGATGCGGCGAGTCACAAAACCACACAAACCCAACTGAGCTTTAAACTGCCTTAGTGATCCTATTTGTTTCTCACAGTGTTAGGCACATGTATAAAATAATCACCCCTACCATGATTTAAACCTGGGTCCCTTGTACTAAAGCCTACTGCACTAACCTACTAACCCACACAGATCTCAATTAAAGTAGATATTTACAGGAAAACATAGTGATTGCCACTGACAGACTGCAATTAAACCTAATGGGAGAAACGGGAGTGTACCTTGGACTCTGAAGCAAAAATACACCAGTAGACAGCCAAATAAATAATGTCAGTATGTTAGGCCTGGGGTAACAGGTAACTGTTCCCTTTTATCTGCAACATCTTTAAACACACCTGCTAAGGCATCAGTGGCACAGTACATATGTTCAGCTGGGACCCTGCTGCAGAACAACTGCCTGTAAAAACCATGCACATACCAATGGACTCAGACAGTGTGTCACAGCTGTATGAACATATATCTGGCAAATACACCTACTGCACCACTGAGTTTCTAGCTCAGTCCATTAAATGCCTTGCATTCAGAGCATTTTGCCCCACACAGTCCTGGGTTCGAATCCAGTGTGTTGCACTTCAATTACATTCTTGTGAACACAGCAAGTAAGGACTGACATGCAATTTTAATCCCCATAGGTTAATGCTACTGTATTATCAGCTAACCAGTTTTGCAAGTCACAGGCCTGCAGGTAGGGACACACTGCACATATTTAGATAGCCTAACTATATCTCGCCTACTACTCTGCTATTGGCACTGTTGCATAACAGATGTAACATAAGCACATGCCTTGATTGGACTGTAATGGATACCCTTACCCTGTCTCTCCTGTAATAACAGTGCTGCCACAGTTACATGTACAGCTTGCAGGCCTTCAGAGTGTTCACACTTCCCACCATTGTGTCCTGGGCTGCAGCAGCAGCTGCAGCCTGGAGCATGCATGGCTGTATGTTAAGGTAGCTGCTACAGACCACCCATGCCTTCCAACCCCCTATAACAAGGGATCCGGATACAACCATACATAAAAGGGGTGCAAAGGCCCAGAGATAGGTACATGTTTCACAGTTTGTCCCTACAAAGACAGTAAGTGGATAGAATATCGGCTACTGCATTACCATGCATATTCTGAAGGTTCCAATGTGTCACACTCATGTCTCTCTCCCTCTTCTGACCTCAGCCCATAATGTTTGCCAGTGACCTGCCAAATGACCACACTGTCATGGGACACTGAGCAAATACATGAGCCAAACCTGTGGACATACCTCATACAGCTCTACAGTAGAAAGTATTTGTACTTACCTTCTGCAATGCTGTAGTCTCTACACCTCAGTAATGTCCATCTCAACAACTAGAAAGGGGCCACGATTTAAATGAAGGGCTTATATATCACACTGTGGTGCCATGTCATTATCTAATGATAAAGCAGTTCAGCTGTTATGGATGCAACTAGAAATTCTGAGCCACAGTTTGGTGCACAGGCAATTACCTGTTAATGAGCATTACTTACAAAAGACAAGCAACTGCTTATGGGGAACATGTCTGTATGTGGTTTTATTCACAGAGACTGCAAAGCATTTGCAGAGGAACCCTTCAATATAAGGAATACATCACTCTACCTGGTATGTACTACATTTCCCCATAAAAAGGGATGCAGATGGGAGGATGGAGGTATGGGGAATAAGGATTAAAACAGTAGGCTTATATTAGATCTATGATACTGACATGCCAGTGATACTGTCCTGTCCAACACCTACAGGCATGCCTCTTAATTGTCCCTGCTTTGACTCACATCTGTGCTCTGTCTCTGTCCATCCCTCCTACAATGGTTGGCTGTCATAGCAAAGATAGTGGATTACACTTAAGACATAGTGACACTAAGTAAGGGTGTACACTCCTGTAACATCATCCTATGGACTGTAATACACCTTCTCTCTGTCTGTCAGTGTCACACATAAATAGTACTAACACTGTGAAAGTGTCCCTCAATGTCCCTGATGTATTTTGGCTAAGTCCCTGTTTCATGGGCATTCATCCCTGTCTGGTTGAGATCTATGCCTAACATACCTCTCAATGTCCTAAAGTATGAAACCAGGACAAAGATATATTTAATGGGGAACAAAGACCCAAACACACAAAATGGTCTAGCACCAAGGAGATGTGTAGAATATAAAATTCTTTAATGTGGCAAAATGAACAGCAAACCGGTTTCGGCCAAAAGTAAAGCCTTCTTCAGTGCATTAGCTAACATTCATTCACTTCACATTTATATAATGCAATATTAGACCAGAGTCAAAGCTGATTGGTACATGCCTAAATTAGCTTAATTCACTGAGGCCGGGCTTAAACAGATCCCTCAGCCTGACAATCCATCCAGATTCCTTATTATTTAATATAGAATGCCAACCTGTTTTATTAGATTTATTTACTTGAATTTTGTCATTAATTATAAATTGAAATTTAGCAGTGGCATGGGTCATTGTATGTTTATAAAGAGCATTGGATATTATTTTATTTCTTATATCACTAAGATGTTCACTGATCCTATGTTTTAATGGCTGAGATGTTTGCCCTACATAAAAGGCAGAGCAAAAACAGGTGGCCAAATAGATGACCCAGTCACTATTACAGTTGCCGAAGCATCTGATTTGAAAAATATGTGGGGTATTGCTGCTGGTAAATTCTTTTGTTTTGCAAACATGTATACAAGCACTGCAATGGCAACAAGGATTACTGCCAACTGACTTGTCCCTAAATAAAGTAGTTTGTTGTGTAGTAATAAGAGTGGAATGTTTATAGTGAATAAGATGGGAGTTAATTATACAACCTCTTCTGTAGGAAAAAAGACATTGTGGAGAGAGCATTCCAGCTAATTTTTCATTGGCCAACAAAATTTACCAATGGTTATTAATAATGTGTTTGAAGCCATCAATATTGCATCCAAATGTTGTGACCAGGCGAAGGTTGGGAAGATTGTCTATCACTTCTCTTGGATCCCTTCCCATAAGTCAGCAAAGTCCTCCTGTCTTGTTCAGTAGCAAATGAACATGCCCTATTAATGTTGTCTGTATGATAGCCCCTGTTTTGAAATCTTTGGGACAGATAATTTTTACTGGTATTATAGGCTTCATCTGAAGAACATATACGCTTGATGCATAAAAATTGGGATTTTGGGATGTTCTAGATGATGTGGAAGGGGTGGTGACTGGAAGCATGAAGTACGGTGTTAAATTGGGGAAATTTTCTATAAACCTCCATTTCCAGTGTATGGTCATCCTGATGTAAGATGTGAACATCCAGGAATATGATTTGCTTGTAATCATAATTAAGTGTGAAGTGTATCCCCCACTTGTTTTCATTTAGATATTCCACAAATTCCTGGGCATATCTAGCATCACCCCTCCACACCATCCAACAATCATACAAATAATGTCTCCAAATGTCCATGTTATCCAGAAATATGTTATGGTTCTCATCATATATCAATTGTTCTTTGATGTAGCCCATGAAAAGGTCTGCATAAATGGGAGCGAAGGATGCTCCCATAGCTGTTCCTTTTAACTGCCAATAACATCTCCCATGAAAGTAAAAAACATTCTTAGTGAGAACATGTTAAGCTAAGCAAACAAGAAGAGTATTGAAACCCGAAGTATATAATTCAGCTTTATTTAGCCAGAATTAGATGGCTTCCAATCCTGCTCAATGTGGGATATTTGTGTATAGGTCAGTAACGTCCAATGTGCATAAAAGCCAACCTGGTTCCAACTGTGTGTTATTGATGATATTGAGAAATTGAGTGGTGTCTTTGATTCTAGATCTGACTAGAGGAAGAAGTGGTTGTAGATATTCTGTAAGAAAAGTAGATAATGGTTCTGTCAGAGATCCTTGACCTGAAACATTCGGTCTACCTGGTGGTTTGGTAGGATGTTTATGTATTTTGGGGAGTAGGTGTAGATATTGTGACCTAGGATCTTGGACAGTCAGTTGGTAACCAGTCCTCTGATCAATGATTCATTCCTTCTGTGCCAATTTCAGAAAGGCATCAATCTCTTTTTTGAACCTAAATGTTGGGTCCAGGGGCATGTGCAAGTAAAATTTACTATTGGACAGTTATGTTGTGGCTTCTGCTTCATATATGTTCCAATCCATGATGACCACTGCCTCCTCCCTTTGTCAGCTGGTAATATTACCAGGTTGTGGTTATTGCTAAGCTTATGTAGGGCTTCCCGTTCTTGTTTGGTAAGATTTTGTTTAACACTGGTGTATGTATTCATGTTGAAATGTAAATCTTTAAGCACACATTCTTTAAAGACTGAAACATGTTTGTCCATGGAAGGTATGAAACTGGATTTGCAGAATTGGAATCCAGTACATCTTTGAATTTGATTAGAATCTGAAAAAAATAATTTCAGGTTAAGAATTCTGCAAAATTCATGAATGTCATTTACAAAAGCATGTTCAGCCACAAAAAAAGATGGAACAAAATTTAACCCTTTGTTCAATAGTTTTATTTCAGCATCTGACAAAGGTTTAGAAGAAATATTGTGAACATTATTGATGTTTAATGAGATAGAATCTTGTCCAAAAGTTGTTGGATGTTGTGCACCTCTCCAGTGTTTCCTACCCCCCCCTGTGTTTCTTGCCCCTAAAGGGTCAGTGCTAGGTCTCCTCTTCACTGCTGGAGAATCATGAGTGGAGATAGGATCGAGATACCTGGCTGAGGATGAGTCATCTCCTGATGTTCCCCCATGGGTATAACTTTAGTTCCTAAGTATGGATCTGGGTCTTTTTTTCTTATTGATTGGTTTGTTTCCTGAATTCTAAAATCTGACACTCTTATTTGTGCCAGATGGTTTACCTCTGTCATAATCTAACATGTCTATATTAAATTTTTGTGTTTTTTTCTTTATCAATTGTTGTTCCAAAGCCGAAAGGTCTGTAGCCAAATCATTCAAATATTTGCTGAAGAAGGGTTGCCCTCAGGCCTCTCAACCTCTTAGAGTAAGAAATCTGGACAAAGCCATTACAAAAGTGGTACAAGTAGGGACAATTTTGAAATATTGCTCTTACAAACTTAGAAAGTTGATATAATAACATGATTTGTATTAGCATGACTTTTCTGAAGGGTATGAAGTCTAAAGCTCAAATGTCTGTCATTATTTTATAACTTCAGTCTTTAATGATTTGCCACAAATTTGCCAGAAAGCCACAATTTTATGAAAAATGGACCAAAAATATAAGGCAAAAATCTGGACATTCTGCGAAAATCTGTATAGTTAAGAGGTATGGTTGCCCTTCATATGTTTTAGCTTCCTCACAGTTGTTAGTTACTTCAACAATACATTGATCTATGATTCTTTCATAGTATGAAGTGAGAGCATCCACAAACAGCACAGACGCTTTATGTTGGGCCTGTGCCCAATCTTGAGATAGTCTCACATCTATCTGGCTAACTAAGGGTTGGGTGCAAAGAAGCAGACCCCTAGGGGTGATGTACTTAAGTTTATATGCTTTAAAAAGCTTCAGATGCCAAATGTTAGATTTGAGTATCTTCATACTCTTTGTTAGTTTTTGAAATAATACCCCACAGAGACAATCAGGATCATCCTTATCCAAAGTTGTGTTGTCTGAACCTAATGGTCTTAATCCAAAAACTGTCAAATTATCACAGTCTGCTGAGAGACCTTCCAACACTTCTGAAAGATCCATAATTGATACTATATGTGGGAATGAATTAGCTAACACTGTGATCTATCAATAAGTATTAATGTGGCATAAGACCAAAAAATGCTTCCCCAACACAAATTAAAAAAAATAAAAATAAAGTTTGCAACATGCAAGCTGTTGGTCAGAATGAAAACTCTATGTCATTAAACTGTAAATGCCTTAAACAATACTTCCCATATTCTGGTTAATACAATAAAACTCTAGAATGTAAAAATGTGATCACATCATAGCTATCAATCCTAAATAGAAAACCAAGTGGTTGTATAGCTTGAAAAACAATTGTATGAATACAAAGTGCAGCCAGTTAAAGTCCATAAAAAATGTTGTTGATTTTATATATATATATATATATATATATATATATATATATATATATATATATATTATAAATGTTGGACCATAGTTCAAGATCTGTCAATATAGAGCAATTACACCCTTAACATTTAAACAATAATTAAGGGAATGCAATAATTGGAAATATGTCTAATAAAGGTATTAATGAATCAAATGCCTAATGTTCGATTCAAGGCAAAATGGCCGACCTTTGTCTCTGCCAAATAAGTTGCCTTTGATTAGTTGTAATGCATCATTTCTTCAATACACAGACCAGGAACTTCAGCACCAAAAAAAGGAATAAATCTGTAATGCTCTTTATGAGAGTTAACTTTCGTCTCATCTCCTTGCAAACATGCAGTAAGTCCGTGAGCTGACTTTCCACTTGGTAATTTTTTGTGCTGAAAGCAAAAATATATAATAGAGAACTCAAAGGGCCCTTATTATTACCAACACTAAATACCAAAGACTAAATCCCAATATTCATGCCCCTTAGCTTATATTAAATAAGATGATGTAGGCATATAGCTCCGTATTGATAGGTGTCGAAAAATAATCTCAAAACAGGAACACCAACCCAAACTAAACAACTTCAGTTTGAATAACCAATTGGTGTATAGGCTTAATCGGCCTTATTGTATCTATAATAGAAACAAAAACCTATATTTGGTAAATATGTATCCTTGATATTTATAAAATTACAAAGCCCCAGTTCCAAAAACAAGTGTCACCAATATATTTGTATGCCAAGCATTATGAGAGATCGCTAACCTGAATTTGTTGTAGCCAGATAATAAGATAAATATAACATTCAGTCATAACATATTGATTAAACATTGCAAAGAAACTGATGTTTTCCATATGTACAAATCATATTAGTCCCATCAACCAGTATTTCTTCGATTGCAAATGTCCCTTCAAAATGGTATAATAGCCTGAAGGCCAAATGGAATGATTGTTCAGTCACCACAATGATTTTAAGTCCAAACTGGCCCCAATTCAATATTAAAGCCGTAATGTCTTATAAGGCCCTGATGCAAAATGGCATCTGTCAAAAATCGGGTCACCCAGCTGAAAATGTTCTTATATAGAGTGGTAGGTTGAACCAACAATTCTCGGCACTTAGTTTGTACAAAAAGCCGTTTGGCAAAATATAGATCCAACTAAGTCCTCGAGACAACCCTAAGTGCAAACACAAAGCAGAAGATCTCACAAAGTTCCTTTTTACAAAATGATGCCCATTAACCAATGTATGTCAATGAAAACAGTTCTTGAAATGTTAAATCACTATGTTGTGAAGCAGTTGACTGACCCAGATCGAATAATGTAGTCTTAAGTGTCCATACACCTTAGTGAAAACACATAACTGCCACAAAAAAACTTTTAAAGCGCAGCTTGCTTCATGTTTGAAAAAAAAGGTGATGTTCATTGCGGACTAAATAGTTGAATATAAAGCCATTACCTGGTTCAGCACCCAGATAAACATTATCAAAATGTGTTCGTAGAACCAGCAGCAAACCCCAGATAAGTGTCAAGTTCATTAAAGCCCAATATATCCAAAAATGATATAAGAAGAAATCCAGGAATAACCACATGAGGCAAAAAATAAAAAACTCTGAGTCTAATAGTATAATCCAAAGGTAAACAAGCCACATATCAGTAATGGCATGTACCAATCATCTTTGACTCGGGTCTAATATTGCATTATATAAATGTAAAGTGAATGAATGTTAGCTAATGCACTGAAGAAGGCTTTACTTTTGGACGTAACCGGTTTGCTGTTCGTTTTGCTACATTAAAGAATTTTAAATTCTACACATCTCCTTGGTGCTGGAGCATTTTGTAGGTCTGATTAGATTTTGGTTTGGTCCGTGCACCCTGTCTCACTTGCATGGGATTGTGTAAGGTTGCAGCATCGTGGTTTCCGCACTGGAGACTCCTTGGTGGAGATGGGACTGATATGTGGCTTGTTTACCTTTGGATTATAACCAAATAATGGTGTGTTGGTGCTCAATATACCAAAACCACAGAAAGAATGCACTAAAAGGCCCATGGAAAACTCCTTTTAATAAATAAAAAAAGATAAAAAAACAGTATGGAATCCAAATACACAGTACTTCATGCTGAGCACTTTAATCAATGAATTGACTTCATCAGAACAACCTGAACCTAACCCCTGAAACATTTAAATACTCTTTCTTAACAAACAATTTATCAATATTCCAATGAAATTATCAGCTCACATCCCCATTTTAAAGAGACATATCCCATTCAGCAATAATAAACAAACACCTGATAAAATCAATGCACAAATTTAAAATGTTTTCTTACATAATTTTGTGCTCATAGAGACTTACCCCGAGATTTATGAAGCTCGGCGCAAGGACGGTTTTAGCCTTGCACCAAGCATCCTCCTTACAGATAGTGCAGCAGCACCATATGAATATTTATGAGGGCGCGCTGCCGCACCCTCGACGTGCACAGGAAATGTGTGCGAGTGCAGGGGGTGTGTTTAAGTGCTCTACAGAGGCTTAAACATGCCCCCACAGTTGCACATCCTACAATTCTTACTATTAGAGCCCGCCTCTAATTAATTCAGTGTCCATGGTGCTAAGAATACAAGAGTGTCCACAAACACTGAAATAAAATCAGAGTATAAACGCACAAGCACGTAGTGGAATGTTGAGCCCCTGTCCCTAGAACTATCACAATTAGATTCCCTGTGTCCCTATTTTACATTTGTATTGCTTCATTATTGAAAGTGTAAGCGAAGCGCAGTGTGTTTGAGTGTTGCTGCCCTCTGCTTAGCATAGCTTACACATTAAAATCATCCAAATAGAAAAAAACATGCAGAATCAATGCTAATGTCAATAGTGTAGTGGTTAGAGCATCTGCCTAACGAATAGGCATTCACGGTTCAAATTCCTCTGTAGCACATGTAATTTTCCATGTGGAATGTGTATATGAACATATTTATACATCTTTTTGCTGTATAACCTACATAATAACATGTAAATGTGAACTGGAGTACTGCATGAAATGTTTAACTTTTCCCGGTTAGGGGTTGCCACAGCGGAACTCCAGTCTGCTAATGATTGGCAGTAGATTTTTTTTATGGTGCTGAGTTGCCAACCCAACACCCAACCTTCAACGAAGGTACACCCATTCATGCATGTCTTTCAGAGGCCACTCGACCGTGAGAAGTACATGCAGACGCCACACAGAAGGCACTCCAGCCAAGAATCGAACAGGAGAACCTCTTGCTGTGAGGTAACAACGTTACCGCTGTAGCGACGTGGCTTCTACTGCATGAAAAGTTTAACTAATGTCATTTAATCAAAGTGGTAGTGTCATAATGAATAAGGAACTAGTAAGCAGGTATAAGCACAAATAAACAGTAGTAAACATATATAAGTACTAGTAAACAAGTCCAAGTGCATTTGTGCAGGTGTAAGCAGTGCCCACACACATATTAAGCATAGTAGAAGCTAACTGAATTTAAGAAACTGTAATCGGAAGATAGCACAGCCTACCATCGCACTAACACGCACACACCCACTCACAACTGCTTAAAAGTGCTTTAATCACTCTGTATCCAATGGCCCATATTCTGCCCAGCAACAAAATAAATGGCCTCTGCAAAAGTCAAACCCAGGACCCTGCACACCACAGCCAATGTGATTTATCAATAAGCCATGGCAGATATACATAAATCTGATATTATCACAAACATATCGTCCAGTACAGTCGTTGAACAGCATAGTAATTGTATATAATTATGTAGATGTATGTGCATGTGTATGTACAGATATATAATACACACACACACACACACATATATATATATATCTATATATATATATATATATATATATATATATATATATATATATATATATATGTATATATATATATATATATATATATATATATATATATATATATATATATGAAGAATGAACGTTGTGACAATAAAGCATACAAAAAGAATGAGAAAGAATCAACAGCAACTCCAGTATTATTTAGTGCTGTCAGCTTATGTCATATCAAGCTGGGCAGGGGTGAGCAAATCACTGCTACTCAAACCACAGGAAGGATACTAACAATGGGAGTAACATTGTCAATCTGCTAAGTCTACTTTACAAACAATTACAGGGTAGTCCCTAGTGGGACTACCCAAAAATTGCTAGGTTGTGAGGACGTCCGACCATTACACAAACAAGGGCAGGTATGTTCAAGGACCAAATAGTGGGAGAGCCTTATGATACATGGGTTGGGACAACATACGTGTAGGGTCCCTAAAGCTGGGGAGAGGGCAATGTGTGGAGGTGTGTTATGGCTGTGAAAGCAACTGGAGAATAGATGGTTTGCGTGTATGTCGAACTCGGGTGGGGTGGAGCAACCATGGGTATGAAATTATGGATCCAGGCATGTCAGGGTTGGATGGCCTGGTTCTAATTGGACCACCTCGTGGAGGTCAGCGAGTTCATTATAAGTATATATGCATACACACGTACATACATCTATGTGTAGAAGTACATTCCCTGTACCACATTCATTCCTTTTGCAGACATAAATAACATGAAAGTGCCCCTACAAACCTCAACAGTAGATAGAATAATAGGTTGTGCATAAGAGGGAAGGGAGAAATCTGCAAAAATGCAGAAGTGTGTATTTTGTCTGAAGTCAGTGCTGTTCTCAAAAAATAAAATGTGAGGACTTTCTCACTATGAAATAGTGGAATCATTCCTGTGATCTGCCTGCTATGGCAACGCCAATCACTAAACCGGTCCTATTTGTAATATAATTTCGCCAAACTCGTACATTATTAGCTTTCACGTGTAACGTGTTCGTTACCACATAGTCATAGTTATTAAATTATTGTAGTGTCTCGTTAACCGGAGTAATGATGTAATGAAGTATAGAGTCTAATCTTGAAATAAAGACATGTGTGTCCCAGGTGGGAAAACCCAAAAATTGTGAATAGTGTCCTGTTGGTCACTCATTTCACCAATGTTTGTGGAATAATTCATGGTATGGCTCCTGGTAAAGCACCATGACAGGAGACTACTGCAGGGCCAGTACCAGGGCTCGCAGTACAAAATGGAGGCCTGGGACTGTCTTGCCCGTGACCTCACTAGTGCCACAGGTATCCCCCGGACTGGTGAGCAGGACAGGCACTACCATGCAGACCTGAATTGGCAGAGGGGGGATGTCCTGGAACAGTGGATCCAGGAAGCAAGGCAGATGCAGAATGCCCTAGAACTGAGTAAGTACTCCTTCCACTACATAGTTAATAATTGCCTAGCTTGTGTATACTATGGATAGGTATGGCTAAATATCACTGTACTTATCTGACAGCTGCAGATGAGCGTGTTGCGAACCAGCAAGCATATGATACTAGGCTGCAAAGGATGCGTCTCAAGGCAGGTTAGTAAATAGCCTGCATGTACTGTCATAACAAATAAATGTAAGAGCCTCGGAAAGTGTTGTACCAGTATACAGAATTGTGTAATATGCTGCGAATAAAGGTGTAACCCCTGCATTGCTTCTGTTTACTCTGCAGTCATATGTTGTTGTACTGTTGCAGTTATTAAATAGTACTGTTGTAGTAAGCAGTGTTACCCACACTGTGGTATGCAGATAAAATGTGTATGAAGTGCTGTATAACAATGTTGGAAGTGCAAACAGGTCAGTCATATTAGACAAAATACATTGCAAAACCTCACAACAATTGCCTGATAGCATAGTGTACAATGATCTTAACTGTAATGCTTTTGTCACACACAGCAGGGCTTTGGATCCCAGGAGCTCTAGTAAGTTGAATGCATAATCATTACACACAACTGCACACAGTTTGTTAGAATGTTCAGGGAGAAAGCTGTATGCATATTTACACTTAACAACTGTACAGATTTTGCTAGAATGCTCAAATAGAGAATGGTATGCATATTCATACCTCTCAACTGTTCCAATCTGCCCGGTATGTCCTGATAAATGGCCCACATCACCTGCCTTTTGCCATGTTCCCTGACAAATTAGTGTGATTATCCAAGAAATGTAGGCAGCTGTTAATGACATATAGCTGATAATCAGACTTGTACATAGTCAGAGAATGTACATGCAGACATACCTGTCATCCCAGCATCTCACTCAAAGTGTATGAGAGCAGTCTCAAAACATGTTGCATTAACACCTGCATCTTGTCAGGCCTGTACGTAAGACACGGGTCCCATACATACTAATCTACAAACATGCTATTGTACAATATAGTGCCATTGGGTAATGTAATAATACATGTAAGGGACAGACCACTGCAGTGACTATGAATGCTGTGAAAACTACAAGAATTTATTAGTTGTTAATTGAACTCTCTCTCTCTCACCCCTACCATATGTGCAAAAATAACCGATTTACACAACTCATTTGGTATGTCTACACTCCTAACCTTTGTTGGGACATATGTTCTATTGGTTTATAAATATTCATATCTGTTTCTATGCATGTGCCATGTTAAAATACCCCCATATCAGTGGCCTGTTGCCATCAATGAAACCTGCATGTTGTTGTAATGGCCACTGTTTACCCATATATGTATGTGTTCTGCCTGCTCTGCAACTATTTTATATCTGGTGCCTTGGGTAATGGGAATACCTATGCATGCTGTTTTAACTAATCATGAATGGTGTTGACTATTACTAACCCATATCTGCCTTAAACATGCTACAACATAGCTTGTATGGGAAGGCTGGTCTCAGTGGATCCACCTGTCTCACCTCAGCTGGCCATGGCACCGGGCACCGGCACATCTGGGGCCCAGCCTAGGACCTCCTCATCCATTGGCTCTGCACCACCTTTGGGTGGAACTGCCGCAGGGGATGGGGCACACCCCCCCCGGGAGTGGGAGTGGACAGGAACCTTTCACCCGTGGTATGGTCCAGGCCGTGGTGCGTAGGGAGCTCGACATGGAGATTCGAGACTACCCACGCCAGCTTGAGGGCTGAGTGGCACAACTAGAGGGTGAGCCTGCCCCTCCTACACAGCCCCCAGCACAACCACCTTCTGGCCTGTGAAGGTGCAGTGGTGACTGCCCATGGGTGGGGACCTCAATCCTACTGTATCTATTTGTGGGCTCATGGGCTTGCGACTTCCAAACACCCCTCCCCGTCCAAGGTGTCCCCCCCACATGTCATATACTGTTCCTGTACGTGTCTTGTTTGTCTTGTCTGTCATCCTACCCAACCTATCCTCCCTGATCATACCTACTCTCCTTCCCCAACATCCCACTTTCACCTAAAAAATAAAAGAAAAAAGGGCAAACTGTTCCCGCAAAAACAGCACGCCCCATACATAGCTGTCCATTTCACACATGTGTCCAATGAACACATGTAAACATTTCTAATTGGCATCACAACATACTATTGTTGTCCTCACCCCTCTCTCAGGGTTGTGAGTGTCCAAATGTACCGCCAAATTTATTGAATATGCACAGCCGTTGCTGTAGAAGAAATGGACAGCTATGGACCTTCCCTACACCCTTCCTACACAACCCTTGCTACCTTGCCTACTGTCTTTCCCTCTTTGTGCCCCTTTTTCACCACTTTCCTATCACCCCTTTTTTCTTTTCTTTTAAAGAAATTAGCGGGGGTAAGTGGGAGTAAGCACTTTTAAGTAGCAGTGAGCCGGTTTCAGCCTGTTTGCGCCGGGGTAAGCACTGCCTACACAGGTTAAGCAATCAAAAAGGTAACTAAGTGTAAAAAACTGTAACCAAAAGCAACCACTGCTTACCGTCACGCAAACCCATGCACACCCGCTCACAACTGCTTAAAAGTGCCTTAATCACTCCGTATCCAAATGCCCTTGCTCTGCCCAGCAACAAAATAAACAGCCTCTGCAAGACTCTAAACCAGGACCCTGCACACCACAGCCAATGTGATTTATCACTAAGCCATGGCAGATATACAGACATCTGATATTATCACAAACATATCATCCAGCACAGTCATTTAACAGTATAGGAAATGTATTTCATTATGTAGATGCATGTGTGTGTGTGTTTATGTCTGGATATATATACATACATAGATATAGATATATATAGACATATCAAGAACAAACCACGTGATAACAAAGCATTAAAAAAGAATGAAAAGGAAAACACCAGCAACTCCTGTATTATGTAGTGGTGTTGTCCTATGTAATATCAAGACTCCCTCAGACAGACATAGGTTCATAGGTTCATAGGTTCATACTAGGCTATCTGCCCTAGGGCATTTATAAGCCTAGCCAGAGTGTGTTTGGCTTTTGCCACCCATTTTAAATTAATTTTGCTATGCCCTTTTTCGAGGTTAGTATACTGTGCCTCTGTCTAACAGTGACACAGAAGTGATACCCATGGTAAACCTACGATCTCCCATCCACTCATCAAGATTCCTCTTGAAGACAGTCAATGAGGGACTCTGCCTAAACTGGACTGGGATTTTATTCCAGAGTGAAGGGAGCCTCTGGGTTATGAATCTGTCCCTCCAGCATGTCCTATTTATTTCAGTACTGAGGTTCAAGTCTCTCGAGCGCGTAGCTCGATGGGATTTGGATTTTCTGAGGTGCAGCATGTCTATTAATTCCGGGTTGGACATGGCTTTATACGTCAAGCACAGATCGCCTCTGAGCAGGGTGTATGCCACTGAGTAGAGCTGGAATTTCTTTAACAGGGCAGCATATGGCATCTGTTTGAGCCCTTTGATCCTCTTGGTGAGGTACTTTTGGGGTCATTCCAGTTGCTGCAGGTGTCTGGTAAGGTACATCCCAAAAGGGGCATTGTACTCAATTATGGGCCTGATGAGGGATGAGTAAAGAGGCACGATGACCTCCCCTGATCTAGATGTGAATCCATTCATGATTAGGTGGGCTATATAAAATGTTTTTCTAACCCCTTTGGCCATGTGGTTGTCAAATGAGAGATTGCTATCAACTTGGGTCCCCAAGTCCCTAATTACTTCTTCCGTACTTAATGGATTACCACCTATGTGGTAATTTGTGGGCACTTTGTTTTTGCCAAAGGGGATGACTATACACTTTTTGGTGTTTAGCTTGAGGCCATGGCTCTGGCACCAGTTGTCTGTTTCTATGAGGCCCTTTTGGAGGATGCTTGTGTCGGCTGGAGAGTCAATTATGGTGCCCAGTTTGCAGTCATCTGCGAACTTGGTCAGCCACAGTCCTTCCATGTTGGCCTGTACCTCCGAGAAATATATACCGAACAAGAGAGGTCCCAGGACTGAGCCTTGTGGAATGCTACTTGTAACTGGTTTGGAGTCTGACATGGCTCCAGCAATTCTAACCATGTGGGTTCTGTCCTTGAGCCAGTTTGCAACCCATCTAGTGACATAGGGGTTTACATTTAAGCTGGTGAGCTTATCTATAATGCCCGAGTGGGGTATTGTATTGAAGGCTTTTGCGAGGTCCAGGTAGGCTGTATGGACCACCTTCCCCTTGTCAATGGCCTTGGTGACTGTTTCAAAGAAATCAACCAGGTTTAAGAGGCAGGATCTGCACATAACAAAGCCGAACTGGGTAGGATCCAGTGTCTGTAGGTCCCCAATATCTTTATTTATGAGGTCCATGATGATCCTTTCCATAGCTTTGCAGACCAAGCTAGTCAGGCTTATGAGGCAATAGTTTCCAGGATCCGTTGAGGCACCACCTTTATGGAGAGGGAACACTGTCGCTGTACGCCACTCTTTGGGCACATCCTGTAGTAAGGCTGAGATTGAACAGTAGTTTTATATTTGGGTTTAGCTCTTCTTGGAGTTCATGTAGGATGCAACCCGGGACACCGTCTGGTCCCATTGATGCTGTGTTCTTTGCTTTGGAGAGGGCGGCTCTTATTTGAGCATCTGAGATGCCAGGGGGGCAGCACTCTGCTGGGATAGATATTTGCCCCTTTGGTGGGTGGGGGGGGGGAGTTTGCACTGAACATGTCAGCTAGGATGTTGGCAATGTCTGTGTGTTCAGTGTATTTTTTGTCATTATGGACTAATTCTGAGCATATCTGGGAATTACCACCCAGGTTCAGAACATAACATAAGAAAGCCTTGTGATTATCCAAAGTATCCAGTGCAATTTTTCTCTCGAAGCTGGTCTTAGACAATTTTATGAGTGCCCGTAGTTTTTTGCTAATACTGATCAGTGATGCCTTCCCCTTTTGGGATTTTGCTCTATCATCTAGTAGCTTCCTCCTTCTATTGTATGGTTTGTTTTTAGCTGGGTTCCACCAGACAGGACGTCTGCCATAGGAGGATTGGGTCTTGGTTATATTTGGGATTGCATGATCCATGCATTTCTGAATGTGTTCATATAATGCATTTATAAAGGTTTCTGCGGTCTGGCCCGTATTTTCCACAGGCCCGGGGGCTTTGAAAGATTCCACCTCGGTTTTGAGGAGTGTGAAATTTGATTTAGAGAAGTTTTTCACTGTGGTTTTCTGGGCAGGGGGTGGGGTCGGGATGTGAATATCCAGTGAGATTAGTTGATGGTCTGATCTTACCAGTGAGGGATACACTTCTGGTCTGGAGCATAGAGTCCCCATGTTGGTAATGATCAGGTCCAGTATGTTTTCCCCTCTTGTGGGAGTGGTAACAAGTTGTTCCATAGCATTTGAGTTTATAAATTCTAGGAACCTTTGGGCTAGGGTGTTGGAGCTAGAGTAATGCTCCCAGTCTGTTTAGGTAGTTGAAGTCGCCCAATATAATGGTGTTTGGAGAGACCTTCATATTTTCCAGTGTTCTCAGGAAGGCCGAGTGGGGTTCCTGGGTTTGGGAGCGTGGTCTGTAGCAGGCTATAAACTGGAAGGCAGTTTTACCCACTGTTAGTTGCACATGGATAGTCTCTGATGCTTCGTGCTTTTCCACCAACCTGGAGGTGTGGGTATCTTTGAATATCAATACTCCCCCTCCTTTTGTGGTCCGGTCCAAGTTTTGGGGCTGGAAAGCATGGTATGAGGTATAACCTGGTAGCTGTGCAACTAATGCTTGGGGGTATAATGCCTAAGGATAGGTGAATGTATATGTGCCTGAAGGACAGTTGTTGGACTCTGTGTGTACCTGTGGTTAAATAACTGGGTATTTTTCCATTATCGGGACAACAGTTCACATGACCGCTATATAACCTGTAGGAAGTTAACATTTTTGCCCTTCTGTGTTCCGAGCAGTATTTCTCATCTTTTCATGTGTCTTGGGGTTTTGCAGTTCGACGTTTCATAACACGAGGCATGCAAGAACTTTTTAACCATCGCAGTTTGTAGCTTTGTATATTATGGTTTGGGAATGTCAAGAAAATGACAGTTTGTAGCTTTGCTTATTATTGTTCAGGAATGTCAAAAAAATGCCTTTGTTAAAAAGGTGCTCGCATACCTCTTAACTCCATGTTCCGGATTTGCAGTCATATAAAGATCATTTGGTAATCTACAAGTGTAGTACGTCACACTTAGTTCTGCGCAGTTTTGGGCGTGCCGTCATTGACTGGCACACTAAATGGGAGGGGATATCGAGGAAGAGTGACAGGCATGCTAATTCTCATGTCAGTTTGTGTGAACTGTTAAATATTCAGGCACTCGGCGAACTCCATCCTCTGAAACCATTTTTCCCTTTTCAGGGTGGCAGGCTCCCCTGCCCCCTCCACCCCCCCCCCCGCATTACAAGCAGCACTCCTTAAAGCCGTTAGAATGTTGCAGTATACTTTCTAGAAATGCACACATTTTAGTTTTAATGTCCCTGACAAAATTTCTTTTTTGGTACTGAATGAAGTTTTATGTCCCTAATACAACATTACATTAATGTCATTTGGGTTGCTATCAGCACAGATGCTGAATATTAATTACATTCCAGTCGGCACTGAATAATCTTACCGCTGCTGCCTCCACAGGGCTGGAGGCGTGTTTGGGGTGCTTTGCTACTATGCATCCTGTGAGGTGCTACACTTGTAGATTGCTGATCATTTACAAGGCTGTTTTACTTTTGAAAGACTGTCACGGATTTGTGAATTCTTTTTTCCCCTTAATCTTGTAAAGTAGTACTGAATATATAAATTACAATGCTTACAATTAAACTTTTGTTGTGTAGAGCATTGCTTGCCACATAAATGTTACATGGGCAACCCCTTGCAGCCTAGATCTCTCCTGCTGTGCGTTACATTACAGAGAAACAGAATATGTTCAAACACGTAATAAGGTCTGCTGAGGTGGCAGTCTAGTATTATTCAAGTACTTCCCCTGTATTTTTGTCCGCATCTTATATCAATGTATAGCAGGTTCTTGGGTTGAGGTTGCCAGGCAGGTCTTGAAATGGCTGCTTAACTTTGATTGTTTATTAGATGTCTTTATTGAACAATTTAAACATTTGCTTTGCAGAAATGTACAGCTTATTTTATGCTGTATGGGTATGTGGCGTGAGAGATGACATATGGGGCATGTGTAGCAGTTTATGTATGTGAGGCAGTTTAATTCATCTTACTTATTATATGCAGTGTTTTCCAGTCATAGTTGGGATTATTTATAAATATAGTTTTGCTTTTCTTGCGTTTGTTTTCCATTTTACCACTAACCCATAGACATAGGACCAATGTGTATGCATTTAAGTAGTGCTGTTGAGCTGGTTTTGGGTAGCCACCTATGTAGAAGTTGGATAGCCAGGAAGTGTCTTTGGTGGGATTGCCTTTGTTAGTTAGTGTTGACTGAGTTCCACTTCTAGTGCACCATAAGCTCCAGTGGAGGCTACAAAAGCTTCATCTGGAGATTTTTAAATTCTGTGTGTATGTGTGTGACATAAGTGTATTTATAACGGGTGGAGGTTTATGCAGTATGCCCCGGACAGCTTACTAGCCAAACTGGTCAACGTTGGATACATGGCTTGTCTAGTGACTAACTCCCATACCTCACATGTGACATTAGAAGATTGGATGAGTTTAAAAAAGAGTTTTGGCAGAAGACTATCCTCAGTTAGTTACATTTGTTAGCATAGTGTGGAGTGTGGTGGTTTACTTTCCTCAGCTTCAGGGACACATGCCGAGTAACTCATCCCTAAATTCTGTGAACCATCTGAGGCCTTGCAAGCTTCCAGCAAATCATACAGACAAATGCAGTGTCAGTATTCTGTTGCTGACTTGATAGTAAATGGCAGGAATTACTGACACTGGACTATCTTCAGGATGTTCCCACTATCATAACAGAAATTGTCAGGTAAATTGCAATGGGCAGTTTGCCACCATCCTGGCAAGTATTTGGCTATTAGTGATAATTTTATATAACAATTTGTGAAAATCTACTGCCAATCATTAGCGGACCGGAGTTCTGCTGTGGCGACCCCTAACCAGGAAACGCCAAAAGACGACAACAACAACCTTCCATACACTTGAGTTATTGAAACAGGAAGTAGTTGATGGAGGTGCTTGACCTTTAAGACAAGCTAATTGATCTGGTGAGATTCTTAAGAGTATGTAAAGATGTAAAATGCAGGAAGTGAAAGGATTATGCCCGAAAATCTATTTCAAGAAAGAATAGGCAGAAGGTAAAAGCACATATGAAAGAAATGGATATATCAGTGGTTACATGCAAGAATTGTTATAGTGGAGAAGTGGGTTGCTGGCTGGAGTGGAAATGATGTAAAAGCATGACAGAAAGTAGTAGAGGCCAGTAGCCTCCTTTACTATTCCCATAGAGCTTCCTCAGGTCAGTCGACTGTGGCTTATTGTGGAGATGAATGTCCAGTGTTTCCTTCTTGCTGTTCCCCTAAACAGTGTAAACAGTATCAAATGATTCTTTAGTCCAGGAGCAACTTTTGTTCAGTAGTTATTCATTCATTCATGTAGTATTAATCTCCATTAGAAAGGTGATGCCTCCCTCCCTCTGTCACCCTCCCCTCTGTCTCCCTCCCCTCTGTCTCCCTCCCCTCTGTCTCCCTCCCCTCTGTCTCCCTCCCCTCTGTCTCCCCATCTCCTCCCTCTCTCTCCCTCCTCCTCTGTCTCCCTGTCTCCCTGTCTCCCTCCCTCCCTCTGTCTCCCTCCCTCCCTCTGTCTCCCTGTCTCCCTCCCTCTGTCTCCCTCCCTCCCTCTCCCATCTGTCTGTCTCCTCCCTCTCTCCCCATCTGTCTGTCTCCTCCCTCCCTCTCCCCATCTGTCTGTCTCCCTCCTCCCCTCTCCCCATCTGTCTGTCTCCCTCACTCCCCCTCTCCCCATCTGTCTGTCTCCCTCCTCCCCTCTCCCCATCCATCTCTGTCTCCCTCCCTCCCCCTCTCCCCATCCATCTCTGTCTCCCTCCCTCCCCCTCTCCCCATCCATCTCTGTCTCCCTCCCTCCCTCTCTCCCCATCCATCTCTGTCTCTCTCCCTCCCCGTCCATCTCTGTCTCTCTGTCTCCCCATCCATCTCTGTCTCTCTCTCCCCATCCATCTCTGTCGCTCTCTCCCCATCCATCTCTTGTCTCTCTCTCCCCATCCATCTCTGTCTCTCTCTCCCCATCCATCTCTCTCTCTCTCCCCATCTATCTCTGTCTCTCTCTCCCCATCAATCTCTGTCTCCCTCTCCCCATCCATCTCTGTCTCTGGTTCATATGTAGCTACTAGGCTATCGGCCCTGTGGGTTATACAAGCTCAGCCAAAGGTACCCTGCCTTTTTCCACCCAAGAAAATTATTTTCCTGTGCCGCGGTCAGAGTCACAGAGGTGATCCCGGGGTGAATTTCCTATTTCCCATACACTCATCAAGTTTCTCTCTTTAAGAGAGTCAATGAGGGACTTGACCTTACCTGCACTGCAGGCGAGGGGGCGGCTAGTGTGTGTGACTGCAGGCGAGGGGGCAGCTAGTGTGTATGACTGCAGGCGAGGGGGTGGGCAAGAGTGTGACTGCAGGCGAGGGGGCGGGCAAGAGTGTGTGACTGCAGGCGAGGGTGCGTGCAAGAGTGTGACTGCAAGCAAAGGGGGCAAGTCTGTCAGTGTGCCTGTGTGAGACTCCAATTAATGATAGCTCTTGCTGTACTCTTCAGTAGACCCCCCCCCCCACAAATTGATGTAACCACAGCCTGATGTGAATGCTGTATAGATGAGGCACCCATCTTGTGATGTATGAGGTGCCTTGACCATCACACTCTTACCCACAATAAAACGGACCGACTAATGTGTGGAACTCTTTTTCTTAGTGAGTGCATCCTGTCGACGTGATTCAAGACCTCAACACTGTTTGGATTGCCTGCAGCTTGACTGAATTTTTTCTTCATTAGTAAGGTAAGTCTTCGTAATGAAGTCAGATATTAATTATACATGGAGCCTCTGTACTACTAGACCTTATATTGTGCTCGCAAGTGTTTGACTGCATATTGATAGATTGTATACCTTTCATGTGCGCATGTGCCACGTGCTACCCTGTTTGCTGCTGTTACTTGATTACTGTAGCTCTTTCGTATTTATTGATGCTATATTATATTATGGGGGCTGTATTTTAGAATGATTTTTTATAATTACTCGTTTTATTTCTCTGTATAATGCTGGCATTTGGTAAATTGAAAATCGGCATGCGTTTCTCTGCGAGCGTCCATGCGTCAGTTTAGTTCTCTGTGTAATGCTGGCCAAATGTAATGTAAGTGCGTGTGACCGTTCACGCGTCGTGTACATGCCCCTGTCCTGCATAATTAATGTTTTGATGATGAATTGTTTTATTTGCATTTAGTAGTAGTTTTTAGGATGCTTGGCTAGCAAATAGTGTTGTAGTCGTTTCATGATTTCCACACACAGTCAAGGTCCAATTAGTCCAGCATTTTTTTTGAATTACAGTGAATCAGATCATTGTGCTATCAGAAAAAGTAAGCATGAATGCAGTGTCCCAATGCCATAAGCATACTTTGAGTTGTGTGGTATAAAGGTTTTTATGTTGGCTAGAACAATAGAAAATAACAAGCATATCAGTTTAAAATCATTCAGTGTAATTTCCTAAAAGACACTGTTGGCTATATTAGTAATACGTTGGCATAGTTTTTCCAGGTTTTGAGCTTGCTTTATAGAGATTATGCTCAAACATGTAGTGTATACTGAATGCATTTTAGAAACTTGTACTAACATGCCTTAGAGAACAACGTGCTTCGTCTCTCATTTTTCTTGTGGAAGAGTTAATTGTTAAACCTTGATTTATATTTATGATACTGTTAGACAAGTAGCATATTTGTCCAGGTTGTATAGTGTTATTGGCTTCAAGCCAGGCTGTTATAAAATTTATAGCTGTGTAATTGTTGATGTAAACTAAATTGTATAAGTCAGAAACTGAAAAAATAAATAACTTTAGTTTGTCGTATGAAGAAGCCTGTAAATGTGACTATTGCACAAATGTGTTCTTCACTCCATAAAATGATATTTGCCAAATCCTTGACTGATAGCAGTGATGAAACTTGCCATCACAATGTTGCAACCGAAGGTGTTTCAACATGTCACAGGCCAAATCGGTTATTGGCTAGGCCAAGGTAGTGGACCTGTAGTACAATGTGTATGGTGCACTCATGCAGCAGCAGCTCTTATCTTGTCCTAGCATCAGCTTTATGTCCCGGCATCTGTTTATATTTTATAAGATTAAGTTTAATTTGGGAATACCATTGACATACTTTTATAGCAGTGTAAACTGCCATTCGAAATTGTATATTATAGTGATTAGAAATTTTGCACAGTAAATGTTTCAAAATCAATTGTTGAATAACTGCATTTAGGTGCATAGGTTCATACTAGGCTATCTGCCCTAGGTAATTTATAATCCTATGGAGAAGTTGTTTTTCGGCCCATTTTAAATTAATTTTGCTATGGCCTTTTTTGAGGTTAGTATACTGTGCCGCTGTCTAACAGTGACACAGAAGTGATAGCCAGGCTAAACCTAGGATCCCACATCCACTCATCAACATTCCTCTTGAAGAGAGTCAATGAGGGACTCTGCCTTACCTGGACTGGGATTTCATTCCAGAGTGAAGGGAGCCTCTGGGTTATGAATCTGTCCCTCCAGCATGTCCTATTTCAATGCTGAGGTTAAAGTCTCGAGCACGTAGCTCGATGGGATTTGGATTTTCTGAGGTACAGCATGTCCACTAATTCCGGGTTGGACATGGATTTATACGTCACGCACAGATCACCTCTGAACAGGTGGTATGCCACTGACTAGAGCTGGCGTTTCTTTAACCAGGTAGCATATGGCATCTGTTTGAGCCCTTTGATCCTCTTGTTGAGGTACTTTTGGTGTCTTTCCAGTTGCTGCAGGTGTTTGGTAAGGTACATCGCAAAAGTGGCATTGTACTGAATTATGAGCCTGATGAGTGAAGACTAAATTTGTGTTCACTTATTTATTTTTCAAAAGGGGATGACTATACAGTTTGTGTCATGTAGCTTGAGGCCATGGCTGTGGCACCAGTAGTCTGTTGCTATGAGGCCCCTTTTGGTGGATGCTTGTCTGCTGGAGAGTCAATTATTGCACCCTGTTTGCAGTCATCTGTGAAGTTGGTCAGCCACAGTCTTTCCTTGTTGGCCTGTACCTCGATGAAATATATACCAAACAAGAGAGGTCGGATCTTACCAGTGACGGATAAACTAAGGGTCTAGGGAAGCGGTTGTGTGTGTGGAGAGTCTGTGTGTGTGTGGAGTCTGTGTGTGTGTGTGGAGTCTGTGTGTGTGTGTGGAGTCTGTGTGTGTGTGTGGAGAGTCTGTGTCTGTGTGTGTGTGTGGAGAGTCTGTGTCTGTGTGTGTGTGTGGAGAGTCTGTGTCTGTGTGTGTGTGTGTGTGTGTGTGTGTGTGTGTGTGTGTGTGTGTGTGTGTGTGTGTGTGTGTGGAGTCTGTGTCTGTGTGTGTATGTGTGGAGTCTGTGTGTGTGTGGAGTTGTCACTTAATTTCTTCTTGTACTGTGATTACATGCCTTCTGATAGATATAGCTTACTTTGCCCATTATACAAACTGAAACACTGTCAATGGTGCCTTCAGTGAGGGTGATTTCTCCTCCACGCTGTCATATATATGGATGTGTACATGCATGCAATATTGGGAACACTGAACACATGTATTTCTTTTGCATTGGAGAATTCTCATGCATTTCCTTTGGCTCTTCTCTCCCACATTGTAACAGTACTCATGGCAGGGCACAGTCAAAATAGTGCAAGACAGGGATATCAGTTTGAACCAAGGTATCGACCTGGCGAGCCAAGGAAGCAGCGCCATTTGTGCAACAGTGGTCAGCATCAACCGCCTTCGCCGGACCCTGATTACAGCAGTCTGTCAAGTATGACATGGTGCCTATGTGGCAAATGCACAATGATGACCACGTCACTCGAATGCCTATGTTGCGTGTCTTCTCCACGAGCAATTGAAAAATGGGCAGAAGTAACTTCAACTTCAGGTCACAATGCATGCATAACTGTGCACCCACAGTTTGACTCGGCATGCCTTTATACCCACGTTTTAAAAACTATATTCAGGCTTCTGTGTCGGCGTAGAGGGTGTTATCAACCACCGCAGTGGACAAACAAGTACGTTGTCTCTCTGTCAGTTTTTTCTCTCTGTCAGTTTTGTCTCTGTCAGTGTGTCTCTCTGTCAGTGTGTCTCTCTGTCTGTCAGTCTGTGTCTGTCTGTGTGTGTCTGTCTGTCTGTGTGTGTGTCTGTCTGTGTGTGTGTCTGTCTGTCTCACTGTCTGTCTGTCTCTCTTGTCAGTGTGTCTCTGTGTCTGTCTGTGTGTCTGTCTGTGTGTCTGTGTGTCTGTGTGGCTGTGTGTCTGTCTGTCTGTCTGTCTGTGTGTCTGTGTGTCTGTCTGTCTGTGTGTGTCTGTCTGTCTGTGTGTGTCTGTCTGTCTGTGTGTCTGTCTGTCTGTGTGTCTGTCTGAGTGTCTGTCTGTGTGTGTCTGTCTGTGTCTGTCTGTGTTTGTCTGTGTGTCTGACCACAGGATTGCTCTATTTCAGGTTGTGTCTGACCACAGGATTGCTCTATTTCAGGTTGTACCGGGTTGTGGCGTACCGTGCATATGTGTTGTGGGTGCATAACAATCGAAGGCTGGGATTTGGTAATCGAATGGTGCTTTCCGCTTGTGTAGTGTCACGAATTCGAGAACAGTTTCCATGTGCAGATGATGATTCGTACACAGGATTTAGAGCTTTTGAGGGACTTTGGATTTATTCTGAACACTGACATGTCTATTGTTAGCTGTGCATTTCCTGTTCACAGTTGAAAAATGGTTTACTTGTCAAATACTGTATACTACCTCATTATGAAGTTTGTACACTAATAAAGTTAGTATCATTGACTTGGATACTTAATGTGTCATGTGTACATTTGTACATCTGTCTACCATCGCCTTAAATTGATGCTGCTCTGAGAGCAGAGTACTTACTTACAGCCGTTTTCACTGTTGTATATCATGATGGTGATTGTCTTTTTTATAGCAATATTTCAGCAACTTTAAATCATTGGCGAATGTCCACCTGTGCAACTGACGTCCTTCACACCATGCAGACAAAAGTGTATGTCATCCTTTAAGTGGCTTTTAATTATGTACAGGTCTGGTCACACTGCCTATGCAAGACTAATGAATCCATAAATTATTAGGCTTTTTCAGAGTTAGCATACAATCGCTATATGCCATCCTGCGTCATTTCATTAATTTGTAGCACAAAGTGTTTTTGTGGTAAGGGGAGAAATTCACTTGAATGAAAAATGCTTTCACATTGCTCATGTAGAAAAGTAGATGTTTACAGTGCCCCAGTTTAAATCGGAGTAAATGCAGACTTCCATGTGTCGTGTAAAGGCTGTAAGCGAGGATACACTTTGATTGCAGAGAGAAGGCGGATGCAAGTGACACTGACAAATGCATTGCATGACTGTCACACAAGCAGCCATTATTAAATTTGGATATCTCATTGCACATCGATTCTAACCATTAAGTCTTACAGGTTGTATGAATATCAATGAGTGTAACTAGTTTACCATGAATTGTGTGTACTGTATGATTTGATATAGTAATTTCTATTTTTATTAGGTGATCGTCAAAATGCCTTCCTGCTTTGCAATCAACTGTAGTATCAAGACAATCTGCCACGGGGGGGTATCATTCCATCGGTTTCCATGGGATATCAACCTGTGTAGACAGTGGGTGATTAACTGTGGTAGAGATGTTGGTAGCATACCGAAGTTTGTTAAGGAAGTTTTGGGTAGTGCAAAGTCACGACATTTCCTCTGCTCTCAACACTTTGAGCAGAGCCAGTTTCACCTTGACTACCAGCAACAGCTACTTCCTGATGAGATGAGACCCAAGCGACCAATACGGAGATTAATAAAAGCGGCAGTACCATCAATTTTCTCACTTTCGAACAGCAAGACACGGACATCTTCAGTACATCGGTTGCAGCAGAAACAGCAGCAGAAGGTGAGTATCAGTGGAGCAATGAAAGGTTTAATGAGTCAACTGACGTTTGCGTAGTGAGATACTGGCACTGCATGTGTTTCAAATTGCAACAGTTAATTGGATGTACTTTTTACATGCAGCTTATTGAAGATCTTCTGAGTAAAACGCAGCCTACATTGCAAGACCTTGTGACAGAGCAACGGTCTGTGCAACGCAAGGTGAGTAATTGTATTACCTCTTCAGCGCACAAATAATTACTCGCTACTCAGGTGAATGTGTAATTTTAATGTGCCTTACTTTTTGTATCTCTTGCAGAGGAAGCATGTGCAGCGACAGAATCAAAGGGATGCAGATAATGATGCGTCAAGACACACTGTGTAAAGACCGAATGGAAGACTGTCAAGCGCATCAAGAATGTGTGGAAGTAAGTTTAGATGAAAACCTACAGTAATATGCGATACTGGATAAGCATTCAGTCTGTGGTTGTCTGAGTAATAGTGTAAATTACAAAATTTTTATGTAGTTCATTGGGACTCCCTTGACTATATTGAGTCCGGATGTCGGCAATCAAAATGCTTATCCTGTTATCGTAGAGTGTCTGTAGTTAACTTTGTCATTAGTCAAGCATTGACTGATTAACACTTATGTGATTGTAGGTTCAAGCAACTGATTTGTATGAAGAGGTAGTTGAAAACATGGAAGTATACGCAATGGAGACTGGGATTTGCAGTCAGAGTACAGTCGCATGCCAGACAACGTTTCCCCAAAAGAAAGGTAGCAGCATAGGAATTCAAGTGAAGCTAAAGGACCTTGAAACAGTACCACGCACTATGATTGATGCAGCTGTACAGGTTCCAGAAGTAGGAGTCTCACCACTGTTAGACCACACATATTTTAAAAAGGCAAAGGATGTACAAACAGAATTGAGTGCGGACAGACCACAACAGTTTCAATAATGCCAATCAGCACCTGATTGAGATTAGATGTCCCAATGAAAAGGACAAAAGTTGCACTGAAGAGGCCACATGTAGCTCTAGTGCATACATTGCTGCGGAGATGACACATTGCAGTACTCCGGTCAAGCTACGAAAGGACGTCCATAACACGAGCATGCATAGCAGCTCCTCACTTTCTCAGTGGACAGATGATGTGGAAAAGGATCCAGACTGGTTGTACACTTCTGACAACTTGTCTATGTCAGAGATCGAAGACACAGTGCTGGAACAGGACAAAGATGAGAAAATGGTTGGAGAATCAAAGTTCATTGTGTTTGAGTCCTGCCTGGATTGCCTGTTGCTGAAACTGACCTGTCCACAATGCCACACCTCGGCTGTGGAACTGAGGAAAGTGAAGTTGGGATCCTATGTCTCGGTGAATATTTCATGCATTAGTGGACATGAAGTTCTCCATTGGGAAAGTCAACCATTAATTGGCCGAATGCCAGCTGGCAATCTTCTACTGGCATCGTCTGTACTTTTCAGTGGAAGTACATATGCACATATAGCGTGATTCAGTGCTTATCTAGGACTTGAATTTATAAGTGAAACCACATTCTATTTGATTCAGCGGAGTATTTATTCCCGTTTGCAGCATACTTGGACACAGCATCAGTCTCGTCTGCTAGAAGATGCAATGGGTAAGGAAGTAAGGTTAGCTGGAGATGGGCGGTGTGATAGTCCAGGCTATTCTGCAAAGTACTGCTGCTACAGCATGATGGACCTGGATTCTGGATTCATTGTAGATTTCTGCCTGGAGCAGGTCAGCCGAGGTGTATCCTCAGTGGCACTGGAGAAGAAAGCTTTTAAGAAGTGCATAAAAAACTTGATGGATAAAAATGTTAATGTCAGCCTTGTGGCGACAGACAGACATCCTGGAATAAGGTTATTGATGCGCACAGAATTTCCAAATGTGGATCATCAGTTTGATGTGTGGCATATGACCAAAAATTTGACTAAGAAAATCACTGAAGCTGGGAAAAGGAGAGGCAAGCAAGACTTACTGCAGTGGTGCCACAGTATTTCAAATTACCTGTGGTGGTGTGCTGAAACGTGTGAAAGGGATGCAGTAGTACTAGAGGAGAAATGGTTGTCGTTGCTCTACCATGTAACCGACCAACACAGTTGGGATGGTGGAAACAAGGTTTCCTGTTGTGGACATGAAATGCCACTCATCGATGGAGACGAGACAAAGTGGCTGGAAGAAGATGATGCCTGTCACAGTGCATTGAAGAGAATTGTTGCTAACAAATTTCTCATTAAAGATTTGAAGCACATCACCAAATTCTGCCATACTGGTGATCTGGAGGTGTTCCATGCATTACTATGCAAATATTGCCCCAAGTTGGAGCACTTTAGTTTTGCAGGAATGAAAGCAAGAATCATACTTGCCATCCTGGATCATAATGAGAACGTTCATCGTGAGCAAGCAGTGGTGAGATTCCCTACAAAGAAGTCAGCAGCAAAGGGAGAGCTAAGGTATCGCGTGGTATACCCAAAAGCAAAACAGGAGTGGGTACCCAAACCAATATTTGAGACAAGAAAGTTTGACTACATATATGACCTGATGTTGAAAGTTATAAAAGCTAAACGAGGGATCTTGGAAATGCAACCCATGTCTATACCTGACATACCAAAGAATATTGCTAAGTGTGAACGTCCTGAGAAGAGCATGGTGATTGCTAGACATATTTCATGATTCGGTGACTGTAGTAAACCTCCAGGTTGAAACAGAGCATTTACTAATGTGGACTGGGTAAGTAAATGGTGGGAATTTCTTTCAACTAACAGAGTATTATACCCAGCTATTGATGGTACTAGGCGAGACTACACCTATACCATTAATAGCTCACTGCAGTTAAATTAATTTTAACTGTTTTGTGGTTCTAACAATTGCTAGAATATGCAAGATTAGCCCTGATTGACCAGTTAAGTGACACTCATTGGGATGCACCCAGGCATTCTGTACAGCTTCAGAGATCTTACTGGAACTGGACCACATGTGGGGCATACCTCAAATGCACCTGTTTGCCTTTTCCAACAGGCAATTAGGCTGGCATTGCAAAATGACAAGGCAGTGATAAGCGATGCCATCTCCACCTCTTGGCAGGGGAATTGTCTGCATGCTGTACAACCCTTCAGATTCTTTCCAAATGTGCAGCTGAAACTTAAGCTGGAAAGTCTACATCTTTAGGTTGACTTAATACTGGTCGAGAGCCCTGGTTCCCTCTATGGTCAATCACACCAAGTTACCACACTCAGTGGACCAACTAAACACTGTAGTGATCACAGATGAACAAGGCAATCTTGCCTATCAAAGAGGAAAATATTTTCCATGAAGTTTTGAAGTTTTTCGAGACACAGAAAAGTAAAATCCACCTAATCCGGTATTGTGTAGTAATGAATACAGAGGGGTGCATAATGAGCTATAAACTGACTTTTTTAGATATGTCTGCATTTCGCAACATGAATGGACCTTATACAGACTACCTTCAGGAAGGGGGTTCTACGTTTAAGAAAACATATGAAATGGACACCTACCTGGGTTTAAGTAGAAGGAAAAAGTACTGAACAGAACCCCCTGCGAGACATGTCAAAGACTCACCTAAATGTATGTACATGAAGCAATGACATTTGACGGGCAGTAACCTTGGACGGGAGGGTCTCCCGTCAATGCGATGTCTTGTTTTTGCTCAAGACCAAAGCGTCCTTCATGGCAATGGTGATGGACCTATTCAGGAACCTGTTATGCATACTGTGGATGTTCACAGACTAATTGGGTTTTGTGCACATATCCGAGTGTGTAAAACAGTTGATTTTGTCTTTGCACCCCCTGGCTGTGTGGAAAGTAGTGGTCATACTCCACATTTCAGCCTCTTCTGCAAGGTAATTTCATTTGGCTACCTGTACCATGGAAACACATTGCATGGAAGTAGTACAGCTCACTACAGAAGATCCATGGCCTCTTCAGGGGACTTAAGGAACGTGGCACCACCACCAATGCTATCATTGAAGTAGCTATTTGTTCCATAGCTGAGACGTTGTGTAAAAATGCAAGCAGGGCAATCACAATGGGCAGAGCTAGATTGGAACGGCTGTCGTCCACCTTTTCCTAGGAAAACATCTAGCAAAGAATAGAGTTCATGGTGAGCTGCGGAAGGCAATCACATGGAATAGTACAACAGTGGAACTGAAGGACATCAAAGTTGTGTGAATTGTTACCCGAAAGATGTCCATGCCTTCCATGTTGCAGTATTACTTCACACACTCCCCATACTGTGATTGTGCACTGGCTCCTGTGGGTGGCATTGGACAATGTTCATCGTGCATACAGCTGCAGGAATCACAAATGGGTTGTCCTGCCATCAGGAGATCCCCCTCAGTCGGCAGTATTCCAAAGTCCTTGTCCAGCGTAGTTTGTCTTCACTTCTTCCCTGACGTTAGTGCGGCATGGGTATAAAGGAAACAGCCGAGGCAATTTTCTTCAGTATTTCTTGCCGCGCGGTGCCCGAAGCAGAAGCAGTTTGCAAGTGCCAGTGGGACAGCTCATGAGAACTAAATATCAGCATTCCAAAGTCATCTGAAAAGCTAAGTACCCCATTGGGGATAATTTTCTTGGCTCAGACCAATGTCACTAAAAGCAGTAAAAGCTAATTCTATTTCTTGTGGGAAGCAAATACCTCATAGGGATTTACATTCCCTTTGCATACCTTGCTTAGGCCCAGACCAGTACGTCTCTGCCTGTCACTTTTGTGCTTTCAGTATGCGCACTATAAAGCGTCAGGGCGAGTTTGCTGAAAATCTTTTTGGAGAAGATTTGAATTTTACAATGTTGTCTGATATACCGACTACGCATTTACACAAAAAACACAAGGAAAAGGCCAGACACATGCGGTCCGCGGCCTCTACCAACACCACGCTTAAGCCGACCTCTAGTGTCCCAGTTTGCAGCGAGACTATGATACAGCCTCTGCCTACAGACGACACCTCTTTAGCAGTACCTTGGGTACTCGAGGCTGGTGTGTCGGCCAAAATCTTACCTGGCTATACCGAAGCCATCTTTGCTACTGATGCTGAGACGGTCGAGAAATCTGCCTCTTCTCATGGCGTCTTCAGACCTCCCTCTACCTTCTCTATAAAGGCCTTTACCAAGGCCAAGGCTTCCAAACACCCCAGGAAACCATTTAGTAAGGGCCCCTCACCTGGAACCACAACGAAGAAGCAGATGCTTAAAATGGCTGAGGACTTGATTACTCTTATCAGGGGTACTCACCCACCCCCACAGATAAAAGGCCTAGAGTGGAGGAATAATCACTGTCCTCAGAGCAGGCTTCCATCATTTGAGCTTACAACATAGGCCTCTGGCTATACCCCCTGTTTTGGATATAGTCGATGGTCTATTCAGAGTCTTGTCTCTCACTCCGGATTTGTTGCCATGACATTTCATGGGCACTAACCTGGGACTGTAGGGTCTCCCATCTAGTCGATATGTTTTTGCTCAAGACAAAACCGTCCATGGCAATGGCGATAGACCTATTCAGTAACCTCTGTTATCCATACTGTGGATGTTCACAGACTAATTGTGTTATGCACATACCAGAGTGTAAAGAGTTGAGGATTTTGTATTTGCACCCCCTGGCTGTGTGGAAAAGTAGTGGTCATACTCCACATTTCAGCCTCTTTTCTGCAAGGTAATTACATTTGGCTACCTGTACGATGGAATCGCATTGCATGGAAGTAGTACAGCTCACTACAGAAGACCATCGTGTTGAATGCAATGTCTAACATGGTGCTACAATGAATTCATGTGATGTGAAATGGAGTCTACAAATGGGTTATGGATGGTTTGTGATGTGTAATGTTATGGTTTCCTGACTTGATGAATATAGCTAACTGGATTGGTTCTTAACTTGTTAATGGATGGTAAATTAAATGGTGTGTGTCTGATGGTTAAATGGATGGAATTGATAAGCTATGTAAGGTAGAATTGTATTACTGATGGTGTATGGACTGGTTATTACATGCAGTCACTACATGTATCTTTTTGGCTTCATCTGTGAATGGTATGATTAGAGTCCTGCACATTACACACTTGGAAAGTGCCATTTTCAATGGAGTATCAATCCAAGCATGAAATAGTGAAGCATTCATAGCATTGAGGGCGCAGGTTGTAAAGTAGGCATAGTAGTTTGTAACAAGTTGGTCCGGGAGAAACTCTTGTTTGCTTGTGGTCATTTGGGAACAAGTAGCTGAGCATGCAAGTTTGCAATTTTGAGCTACATGGTGCTCCTGCTGTTGAGCAGTTGAGGCTCTGGACAAATGATACTATTTTATGGAATGCGTACTGGTATTGTAAAGTGATAACGTTTTTAGAAATAGTGAAGTGATAATAAAGTTTTCAGAAATAGTGATTTGTATGTGTGCTGCTAGAATTAAATAAAATAACAAAGGTCAATCGATTGGCATAACTTGTGTAAGATCTGTCATGTTGTGCAGATGTAGACCAAGAGACCGCTATTGTGGAATGTCTTGTCTTATCCTTGATTTGCAGTACTATTGTGTGAATGATGGAGCGGTATGAAGTTGTGTATGATTCCTTTTTATTTGTCGGCAGCTGGAGCTTGTACAGTGTCTTAAGGACTGGTCCTTGGTGAATAAATGTAGGCATGTAGATTTTTTTGGCTGGGCAAGCGTTGCATGCACCTGGAAGACTGTTGGATGCAACTGGTGATGTGAGTGGATCAGGCTGTAGACGGAAGGATTGTGGTGTGAGTGGACCTCTGTGATGCTGGCTACCTTGACGAGGTACAGAGGCTTTTCACAATAGTGCTGTGGGAATTGCCACTTTTGCACATTGTAAACCAAAAGCCAGCTAATCTTGTATGTCTGAGGGATCAGTTGACTTCTGGTACATTTTTAAAAATTAAATGGTATATGATTGCTATAGATTTGTAAGGTCTATTAAAAAACTGTTTCATAGGTGATGGATCTTCATTACGCTGCAGTCTTAATGTATACAGGGGTTATATTTATAGAGAAATGGATATAGCGCAGACTTTGTAAATTGAGATACTGTAAAGCTAAAAATGTATTAAGACCATGCATACTAAGCGGTGAAATTCTGAGTAAACCAATATATGGTGCAGTATATGTAGATGACCATTGCTGGAACTGTGAAAACCAGCCAAATAAGTTGACTAATCTCACTATTAAGAAGAGCCCTACTGATGAAGTACAGTAACGGCTACAAAAAGAGGATAATTTTGCAGTGAACATGCGTAGACAGTAACAGGATGTTATTGCATAAGATGATGTCTGGCACAATTAAGGTGCAACAAATTACAACTGGTATGCATTACCATAAGTTTTTTGTTTAATATTGACTCAAAGCATGTCATGCAGGTCTGAAATTTGTTTATTGTGTATCATCTGTTAGCTATTTAAACAGGAAGGGAAAATAAGTGGCAGACTGATGCTTTGCAAAGCAGGGAACTATTGCCAGTGCTATGTTGCTTGGTTTTAAATTTGACAGGAGTAGTGCAACAAATAAAGTCTCCCACTGTAAGGAGGAAAAGGCAGACTAGCAAACAATACATTGGTCTGGTCACCTGCTGTGATGAGCTGTCAATCACATGCAGATAATGGCTCAAATTACCCTTGGCTGTTTGACAGCTAGGAAGGTAGGTGTGAGCTGGGAGGGTATATACCTTGAAGAGCTAGATCCCAGCCTTCACAAAAGAAAGCAATTTAGCATTTGAAAGGAGAAAAAGCTAGAAAATGCACTTTTGTTTTCTGTTCTGTAGCATTTGCACTGCTTGTGTTTCAAGTGGTCATTTAAAAAGGATAACAATTTAACCAAAAGTAGTGGATTTGAAGACTGCAGTGAATGCCTGTTAAGTCAATGAAGTCAAGGCAACTTAAGGGAAAAAGTGGCAGATCTGATGCAATTTTTGTGAGACAAATAATGCATTATGGGATAGTTGAGGCAGAGTAAACAGTCTGAATTTTTTCAATATGCCAGACCCCATGTGGTCAGAGTCAGAAATTGCATCTAAAAATATCTAAAAAGCTCAAAATAGTCTCAGAGTGCTGTTAAAATGTAGGAAACATCAAACCATGATGAAATTAATATGTTTTTTTGAGTCTGAGGGCGCGGTTGTCCTTTAAATGCAAAAACGACAAACAGTAACTTTCTTTCAAGTGAAACAAGGAAATAAGTACAGTAAGCAATGCAGATATCACTAGGGATCCACAGAAGCACTGAAAAGCTGCGTTTTAGGTGGAATTAGCATTTCAGGGAAATAACAAGCAAACAACAACAAGCATACAAACAAAGCTAGATTCAGCAGGCCTGGATCTAGTCTATGCTACAGCAAACAAGGCGTACCAATTTCAGTAAGAAACAGTTCAAATATGCAGGCACTATAAGCCTTTAACCAGAAATTCCCAGCTCAGAAGGGCAGAGTCCAGCCTCTCCTTCCACAAGAGTGCAGACCACAAACCTTCTTAATGTAAAATAACTGGCCTGAAGCCCAAGTGCTTAAACCAGAACTAATACACTTTTAGAATAACAGACACTGAGCCTTCAATCAGCAGTTCCCAACTTAGAAGGATGTAAGCTACCTGTCCTGCCACCACAGTGCAGGCCACAAATCTTCCTAATGTAAAACAACTGGTCTGAAGCCCAAGTGCTTAATCCAAAAGACTTAGAATGATAGCTACACTTTAATCAAGTTACTACCAAGCAGTAATAAATACAATTGAATACTTTAAAGAATGCCTGGATTAGTGCTAAAGTTATACAAACAAAGCTAGATTCAGCAGGCCTGGATCTAGTCTATGCTACAGCAAACAAGGTGTACCAATTTCAGTAAGAAGCAGTTCAAATATGCAGGCACTATAAGCCTTTAACCAGAAATTCCCAGCTCAGAAGGGCAGAGTCTAGCCTCTCCTCCCACAAGAGTGCAGACCACAGACCCTCTTAATGTAAAATAACTGGCCTGAAGCCCAAGTGCTTAAACCAGAATTAATACACTTTTAGAATAACAGACACTGAGCCCTCAATCAGCAGTTCCCAACTTAGAAGGATGTAAGCTACTTGTTCTGCCACTACAGTGCAGACCACAAACCTTCTTAATGTAAAACAACTGGTCTGAAGCCCAAGTGCTTAACCTAAAAGGCTTAGAATGAGTTACACCAAGCAGTAATAAATACAATTGAGTACTTTTAAGATGACGCAAAAGCAAAATAAAGTAGGAAGAAAAACAAATACAGTAAAAGCAGATAACATTTTTTTTTGAGTGAGCAAATGAGATGGGCCCAGGAGGAGTATCCAAGTGCAAATTTACAAGAGGGGTGGGCAGTTTCAAAGCCACCAAGATTAACACCAACACCAAAACAAAAACAGGGAGGGTGAGTGGGAACCTACCGAAAAAACAGAGTCACAACTTCCAGCTAGATATTGCTCAATGCAACACAAACAAATTAATTTAAATTGTGTATTATTTGAAAAAAGTGCAGAAAAAAATTTACTTAACTTCACTTATGCGTTCAGTTGATTGCATGCAGGTCTTTGTGTCATTAATACACGCAAACATTTGTACATTGCCCAAATACATTACTTTGAGCATTTTATTTACATTAACAAAATAGTTTCTGTCCAATTATAATGTGAGAACAGTACTCTTGCAAGGTGCTGTGTGCATCATCATCATCATTAAAAAGTTAAATGAGGGTAACCATACAGGTACCGGTAGTGTCATGTGTACACTGGGGACATCTGCATCATGTGTACCTGGAACCTTTAGGAGTCATGTGCATACCAGGATTGTGTGCCTGAGAGAGGGGTGAGGACAACAGTAGTATGTTGTGATGCAAATTAAAAATGTTACATGTGTCCAGTGGACACATGTATAAAATGGACAGCTATGTATGGGCAAAAGTTGTTCTGGGAACAGATTGGCCTTTTGTTTCTGTTTTTGTAAGGTGAGAGTGGGATGTTGGGGAAGGAGAGTAGGTATGCTCGTGGAGGATAAGTTGGGTAGGATGACAGACAAGACAACATACAGGAGCAGTATATGACACATGTGGGGGGAACACCTTGGACGGGAAGGGGTGTTTGTCAGTCACAAGCCCATGAGCCCCCTAATGGAAACAGTGGGACAGAGGTCCCCACCCATGGGCAGCCAGCACTGCACCTTCACAGCCCCAAAGGTGGCTGTGCTGGGGGCTATCTAGGAGGGGCAGGCTCACCCTCTAATTGTGCCACTCTGTCCTCGAGCTGGTGTAGCTGGCCTCGAAACCCCTTACTGAGCTTTCTATGCACCACGGCCTGGACCATACAATGACTGACAAGTTCCTGCCTGGACCTGCTCCAAGGGGGGGCAAGCCCCATCCTTAGTGGTGGTTCCACCTGAAGGCAATGCAGAGCCAACAGAGGTGGAGGTCCAAGGCTGGGCCCCAGATGTGCTGGTGCCCAGTGCATGGCCAGCTGAAGTGGAACAGGTGGTTCTGCCAGGATCTGCAATCCCATACAGCCTATGGTGTTGCAGTTTTAACACAAATAAGGCTTAGTAATAGACAACAGCATTCAGGATTACTTATAACAGCATGCATAGATATTACCATTAACCCAAGACAACAGATGTCATGCATTTGCAGAGGGAGCACAACACATGCATATATACTGCATGACATCTGTCCAAAGCGTAGATGACTTGTGACTGCAGCTATGAACAGTGGCCCATTATTGGGATGTCACTGTGATAACCTCAGACAGTGACTGTCATACCACTGTTTCATGTGACGTATGTCCAATCAGGGATGCGATGTCAGTAACTCTCATCACTGTCACCGTGTACTGACTGCAATCCTCACACTATGCTTCTGCAGTTCACAGATGTGTGTTCTGTGAGTAACACAAGAAACAAATGGTTCCACACACTGACCAGTCCACAGATGACCCTACAGATGGTGGTTTCCTCACAAACAGAGCACTGTGTTGTCAGTTATTAAAACATGCAGACTAGCCATTACCACACACAACCTGTTAAACTGGCAGTAGTCTGAATGAAGCATAGCTACACTTACATGCTGTAGTCATGTCTGGCACATCACCCTCCTGTCTTTAGGCTATTTTCCACAGTGTAAGTTGTTTGAGGAATATCCAGATTTCATCTGTAATACTGTTTACCAAACACCAGATCCAGGTTCCACTCATAACAACTGTCATGGGTAAACACCAACATGATGTTCCTAGATATTGTACTGTGTTTCCATGCAATTGGCTATAGGAATGTCATCACACCTGTTCCACATGCAATCAGCTAGAGGAGGACTGCTATAGGTGCACAGGCCATCACCTGATCATGACCATCACTTACAAAACACAATCTGCTGCTGAGCAGGTGTACATCTCCACATCCACCAGAGAGTGTGTGGGGGGACAGACAGAGGCAAAGTACATTAGAGAAGGGCTGGGAGACTAAAACCTAAGCATCTTCTGTCACACACCTACCAGTACAGGGGTTTAAACCCCTGACTGATTAGCCATTACTATTACAAGTGCATGCGGTTACTCCATGTGCCACATAGCTGACATGTTGGTGTGCTGTAAGAACATATATGTGTTGTGGTGAGCGACATCTGCAACAGAGATATAGTAGACATACATTAGGTGTAGCACACGTGGCTGTCCACATGAACAGATGTCATTGTCAACACAGCCACACTTTCTAAGGGACTCAGACATATTGGCACACTTTGGCAGGCTCACAAATACACTTCCAAACTACTTAATTTGCCACACTACAGTAATGCACAGGTATTATATACACCACAGGGGTTATCCTGAGGTTCTATGGGCTAGGGCGTGTGAACATGTCTCAGTCAGTATGCCAATGGGAGTTATACTGGGTGTGACTGTGGTTGGGAACATCATACCCCACATGCAGACACAAGGTGCCAGTACTGACATGCATGTGTGCATTGCTTCATGGTTGTGTAGTGGTTGGCTGTGCAAGCTGGCTGTACAAGGCTGGGTAAGGTGCAATCCTTGGCACAAGGCCAGCTGACAGTGGTCTGCAGTGTGGTTTAGGGGTGTAGTGTCTGCAATGTCCCACACAAATGGGTATTGTATTAATCATCCTGTCATCCTAGTTACTATTGTGTGTGGCCATTGCTTTGCAATGCATGCCATGTCTGTGTTTGATAGTCCTTGACATGGACATTGCCTGGGATGAGCACGTCCCACATTAATGTACAGTGACATGTTTAAGTGTACCTGGTTTGCCTGGCACATGTTATCTGCACAGACTGTTATCATCAGAGGTGCCAATACTGACCTGGTGTGGCAGGACCTGCTAATAGACAGCAGGTTGACCCTGCACCTGCATTGATAGCATGATACAGGTATTCCCTGGTGTCAGTTGCATCTGTCCATACAGGGCATGTGTGTAAGGCATTGTATGTCCTTTGTGGATCACACTTGATGGCACCACATATGTTGCAGGCGTCCAGTGGGGAACATAGTGAAGGTGCATTGTCTGCAATTATGTGCCTATTGTACTGGTGTACAGGGTGCCATGCCCTCTGCAGCCCACTGCAATCACACCATGCTTATTATCTGTCAACAATGTGCAGGGTACTAGCAACATAGCAGCATTTTTCTAGGCAAGTGTGTTTGTGTATGACACATGGGTTCAGACCGTATTCTGGGTAATAGTAGGGTTGCTTACTTTGCTCACCAGGCCTTTTGCCAGATGTAGGGGTATGGCTTGCCAACCCAGTCTCTTGGCTGATTGAAATCTGTAATCCTCATGAGGTGAACATTGTGATATATAATATGGCCACCATATAGGAAAACTACAAAACTCACTCCTCAACATGTCCAGTGGTTAGACACTCACAGCCACCTCCACACAGGATATGACTGACAAACACACATAAACACACCTGCCACATCTCGGAATAGAGTTACTACCTAACTACTTTACCACACTACAGCATTACATGGTTATAGCATGCGCTACAGAGATTACTGGGCTACCCCATCCCCAAAGGTGTATTTTACAAGGAATGACATCAGCAGGTTTGCCAAAGTAAGGCATTTCAAATTTCCTGCAAGTGACTAGCCTAAAATGCATTGCTCACAAAACAGACAGTGAGATACACAGAAAACTGACATGTGTGGGTATAGAACCCATGACCAAGATCTATATCACGCTACTGCATGGAGATACTATAGAATGCACCACAGGAATTACTAGGAAACTCATTCCCCAAAGGTGTATTTGACAAGGAATGACATCAGCAGGATTACCAAAGTAGGGCATTGTAAATATCCTGTGAGTGAGTAGGCTATAATGCATTGCTCCCTACACGGACATTGAAACACACACAAAACATACATAACTGCCATGGTTGTGAATGGAACCCTACCACAGTTCTAAAGCACACTCCAACAGTAAGCAGTTACCCAACGTGTTACGGAGATTACTGGGTTACAGCATTCCCAGAGGTGTATTTCTAGGTGGGTGACATCAGCAGCCTTGCCAAAGTTGAGTATATGAATTGTAAGGAGTGTGAGTACTCTAAAAAGCATTGTTCCTTTCTCAGGCATGCACACAGTTGCCAAGTCTGGGATTAGAACACCTACCAGACTAGTTTATCACACTACAGCATTACACAGTTACAGGACGCGCCACAGAAACTACTGGGTTACAGCAGTCCCAGAGGTGTATTTCTAGGTGGTTGACATCAGCAGGATTGCCAAAGTAGGGCCACTGAATTGTAGTGAGTGTATCTAGCCAAACATGCAGCACTCTCTACACAGGCATAGGAACAGATACCAAATAATCCACAACTCCCATGTGTGAGACTAGAACCCATACCAGAGTTCTATACCACACTACAGCATTACACTGTTATAGCATGCACCACAGAGATTGCTGGAGTACTCTTTTCCCCAAAGGTGTACTCCCCAGTGATTGACATCAGCAGGATTGTCAATATAGGGCATTTGAATTGTATTAAGTGTGACTAACCTAATTTCTACAATTAGTCTGTATGCAGTAATCACTGTCCTGGCCGGACAAAAATACCCCACCTTTGCAGGCCATGAACCCAGGACACTGTACATTATAGTCACAGTAGCTAAACACTAAGCCATCACAGCAGTACATGAAACTGAGCTTTCACCACAGTAATCCCAGTATAGGCTAATCAAAGTGAACATGTGAAAGGAATGTATATACAGTTGTCCATAAAAGACATTCCCAAAGCCAGCTTCATGCTACACAAGGCAGAAGTGACAATGTTTGTGACACCCATGGAGATAGGAGCTGACAGTTCTACAAATGAATCCTGTATTAAGGTACTATATGAGCACATCCACTTGTGCATGACTCCTGACATCCCACATGGAACCACAATGCACACCTCCCAAATAAGCAAGTCAGTCTGGTGGTCTCCTGCCATTAACAGAGTATACAACAGAAGGTAGACACTGTTGAAGCAAAAAGGATACTCCAAGGATGCAAACAACTCCCTTACCAGCCACAGTAAGATGTTGAGATCCCCCATGGAATCCTCCAAAGCTGGTTATGTAACTAAAATCACCACAGATTCCACAGACACACACCATTCTATAGTTATGTCCTGAATCTAACAGGCAATGCTGAGATGTGCTCTGAGCTATGACAGAATGGCATTACATAGATTGCTCCCATGGAGTGTGCCAATATCCTGACGGACTGGTTTAGTGCCACAGTCACCCCCTCTCACCCCCAAAAGGGCCAATGGCAGTATGAACAGATTGGCCAGTAATCATGGCCACACATGCAGAAACTGCACTAACCACAACTAAGAATACATCATCCATGGGACCAGACTGTCATGTGTAATCATAACCTTGCATCAGGCCTGGTGCCCACTGAGTGGCACACAGCTGCAGTTATCCCACTCCACAAGGGGAGATCCACCTTGGATCCCTGGAACTACTGTCACATCAGTGTGATGAGCCTGATCTGCATGGCCATGGAATGCATTATCAGGAAAGTTTGGAACACAGACATTGGCAACCCTCAAACACTGGACCCCACACAGATTGGGCTCATGGAGGGCCAGTCTTGCCTCTTGAAATGGATTGTCTGCTTTGACACAGTCTGCATAGCTGTTGAAGAGGGTAAGGCAGTCCACAATGCCTATGTGGACCTTGCCAAGCCCTTCAATACCATACACTAGTCTGGAAACATAGATTAACACACTAATCCAGCCATACATCCCTATGCCACTCTATGGCTTGCCACTTAGCCTACTGACAGAACCCAAACTGTAGGTGTAACTGTCTCCAAATCCATCCCCAGACAAGTGACAGGTGGAGTACCTCAGGGTTCAGTCCTAGGACCACTGTTGTTTGAAATCTACATCTCTGTAGTACAGACCAACAGTACGGGACTCTGGCTAACAAAGGTAATAGATGACTGTAAAATGGGAGTCATTATGATCCTGACTGTACTACATAATATGTTACTGATACCAGCCTGACATCATACAGGTGGGATGGGGTACTGTTAACATCTTGTGGACTTGTTGTGTAAGGTCCTGGTTATGGGATCTACAACAGTTGGTAGTGTATTGCAGGTCAAACATGTTTTGCTGTGGAGGGATGCATGACTTATGTTGTTTGTGCCTGTCAACCCCATTCATGGTACATGTGGACATATATGTTTCTGCTATGTTCTCACCTTATCTACAGATGTATGTCCGTATATACCTATATAGATATAAATATCTGCTTACACATACGTGGATATATATATATATATATATATATATATATATATATATATATATATATATATATATATATATATATATATATATATATATATATATATATATATATATATATATATATATATAGAGAGATATACACACATACATTTGTTCACACACACACACACACACACACACACACACACACACACACACACACACATACATCTGCATGTTAGAATACATACTCTGTACTGTTGAATGACTGGGCCAGATGATATGTTTGTGAATACAGCTGTGTTATGCATATCAGAGGTGGCTTGCAGGTAAATCCCTTTGGCTATGGTGTGCATGGTCCTGGGTTCAAGCCTACCAGAGGTTGTTTATTTTGTTGCTAGGCAGATTAAGGGCCGATGGATACAGAGTGATTAAGGCACTGTAAAGCAGTTATAAGCATGTTGGCAGGCATGGTATGTCCATTGTGAGTCACATGTGAAGGCACCATAGGTGGTGCAGGTGTCCATTGGGGAACATGGTGGAGGTGCACTGTGTGCATGTACGTGCATATTGGACAGATGGCCAGGGTGACATGCCCTCTGTGGCACACTACTATCACTGCATAGTTACTATCAGTGGCCAATATGCAGTGTACTACCCACATATTGGCTGTTGCCTAGGCATGTGTGTGCGTATGACAAATGGGTTGAGTGTGTGCTCTGGGTAATAGTGGGGTTGCTAACTGTGATTGGCTGGCCTTGATGTCACATGTATGGGTATGTCTTTGCACCCCAGCCTCGCAGCTAATGTACATCTGTTATCCCTGTATCATTGACATTGTGATATAGAGTACAGCCAACATAAAATATATGCAAAACTCCCTCCACATTGCCCACATATATCACACACTTACAACCACCACTACAGAGGATACAAGACAAACACACACACATGTACACACTCACACACCTGTCACATCTGGTATTTGAACCCCTAACTAATTAGTTTATTACACTACAGCAGTACACAGTTATAGTACACACCACAGACATTACTGAATTACTTTTTCCCCAAAGGTGTATGTCACAATGAATGACATCAGCAGGATTACCAAATATGGGCATTTCAAGTGTACTGCGAGTTTTACATGTCTTTTAACCATGTGTACCCACTGCTTACTGTTGCGAAAACACATTTACACATGCTTCAAAGTACCTTATTCAGTCCTAAATTACATTATTAACAACCCTTGCAAGTCTTGAACCCTGGACCATGCACACCATAGTCATTGGACTTACCACTGAGCCATCTAAATTGTATAGACGTTTCATGGTTTTTAGAATACACATTTTACTACAGGTATTCCACAGTACTGAAAACAAATGGGACAGTCACTTTGTGTACATATGTACAGTACCTTTGAATGTACTGTACTCTGTGAAACAACATAGACAAGTCTACATATGTACAACTGTTATAAATAAATACTAAATACATATATGCACTTATGGGATGTGTACACAGACACACACACACACACACACACACACACACACACACACACACACACACACACACATATATATATATATATATATATATATATATATATATATATATATATATATAAAATATATAAAATATATATGCATATACACAGACACAGCTATAGCCATATATATAAACATGTCTGAACACCCTTTGTGACACAGAAGGGTTCCAAAGGAAATGGCAGGCACAGAAAACAGTATTATAACATTTAAATCTTAATCAGTTCACCAGAGAAGGGATGGCTGTTGTGTATGTTGAGTTTGGGGTGGGGAATGATGGCTAAGGAAATATACCCCGGGGATTGTGAAATTTGGGTGGGGGAATGATGGGTATGGAAATACACCCCGGGGACCACTTCCATGTCACTGCTCAACAGTGGCACAGGAAAATAACATACCCAACAGTAGTCATTCTTGACTGTCTATTCTTTTCTACTCCTAACTATGTAATAATTTGTAGACTCCACTCACCATAGATGACTACCATGGTGTGCAGCATGTTAAAAAACATAACACATGTGTATGCCTGGCTACAGGGTAGTCACACACACACTCAAACATTTGCTGGCACACACATGCACACGCACACACACACACACACACACACACACACACACACACACACACACCAGTGGTGGGATCAGAACTCCTGCCTATTTACAGATCATTATTACAGTACTACACAGTTATGAGATGCACCACAGAGATTACACATTTCAAGGCAGTCAGAATGCCTTTCTAAGATTGAGGACATCAACAGGGATACTGACAGTTAAGATGTACATAGCTGTTAACTTGTATGTTTAAAGTAGGAGTCCATTACAACCTATATGCACAAACAAGACACATCATCTGCAGGTAAGACATAGGTAGGCCTGAGAGGTATAGTTGTAGCACAACAAGCCCTGAACTGGAGTATGCCCATCTGTGGAATGGACAACTACTATCACTATACAGGGTTACAGTGGTCATGCTCATACACATAGAATCACAGGACTTGTTTGGATGCATTGACTCCAATTATGCAAGGTGACAGAGGGCATGCTCATACACTTAGTAGCACAGGGCCGTTTGGGATGCACTCTGACTCCAACTACACATGGTTATACTGGGCATGCTCATACACTTAGAAACAAAGGGCTTGTTTGGATGCACTGGCTCAAATTACACAAGATGGCAGTGGGTACACTCATATACTTAGTAGCACAGGGCTGTTTGGGATGCACTCTGATTCTAACCACAGAAGGTCACAGTGGGCATGCTCATACACTTAGATGTACAGAACACATTGTAATGGACTCCTATTGTAAACACACAGGTTTACAGCTATGTACATCTTAACTGTCAGTATATATGCACATCATACAGGTTTACTAACATATACCTGTATGTGGCCCATAAATGATATATCTGCATCTGTGCTGCATGATACACATGCATACATGTACATGAAGTACTGCCATATATATGTGAAGTATACACAATCATGCATGTGTGGAAGTGACAGACAATTGGTTAACTGGGACACACAGGTGGATGCAAAGTACAGCATGTGTCACACACATTGCTGCCCTGAAAGGCATACATTAATATCAGGTTGTGGACAGTGGCATTATACTTGGAACAGTGGCATGTGCAAGCATAATATGTGAGCCCCATTGTCTAATGGTACTGAGGTGCAGGTGTCAAGATGACCTCACCCGGCTGTGTTAGTAGTTGTAATTATTAGCAGGACCGCTCCACTATGTATATCTGACATTGGTCATCTATGCAACGTCTGCTGCTGTCCATCACCTTAGATGTAGCATTTGATACCAAGCACAACACTGCCACTCACAGTGATGTCATGGTACAAGTGGCAACTGCTTGACCAAAACAATGAGCCAATGTCCTGCTGTAATTATGAGGTAGTCCAGTGTCTGTCATTCTGGGATGACATGACTGAAAGAACACAAGTCTTTGTCACAGATCACATGCATCCATGATTCAAGGGAGTGAGGATAATAGCTAGGTTGCATTTACCCATATAGTGCCATTCCAAGGCAAATGTCCTAAACACAGAAGTAACACCCAGACACCTACAAGACAACTGCATTGGATGCTTATGCTAACCAGTGCTAGATGTGTGGCTTTTTGTCGTCCATTTACTCAATGTAGAACCTACAATGGGGAATACTGACATCTGTGCAGTGAGGAACACCTGGCTGAAGGCTCTGTAGTGCACAATAGCACTACCACCATATAACTCAGATCCAGACATGTGGGCCATAGCACTGGTATGGACCACTCCAGGTGGTGGTTTCCACATATTCATAAAGGCTACTCACAAGTAAAGACCACTACTCCAACATAATTCATCACAGATGAGTCAGGTACAGGTGACAGTGGCAAAAGCTGCATTCTAGGTTGTATCCTCATATACATCCACCACCATGTCCTCAGACTACCAACACACATCCATAAATGTGGTATGAAATATTATGGTACAACACCAAATAACCTTTGACTGGTGGACTGTACCTAGCCCTACATCAGCTGTGCAAAGTACTCATGTACTGACACAGTTGCATAATGTGTTATGCAATGCAATAATACCACTGTTTGTAACCAGGTCAGTTGTACACATGCCAGGGTCCCTCGGATGTTGTCAGCAGTAACAGTTGACTGTTGCTATACACCAGTAAACAACACCCTCATGGTTGGATATGACCTAGATGTACCTGCCCTGGATATGTACATCCCACACTCATACAACATATATGAAAATACCATAGCTGTTGTTGTCCTTAGTACATACAGGTGGCTACATTCATTACACACATGCACATGGAGGATAGGTCCATGGCTGCTGAATGCTAACAGTACATAAGGTTTGATATCTATGTTAACAGAGGTAATATTCCCTCTCTACTGATCACCCATCACACCTATCATATCATACAACAATCCATGTGGCATGTATGTCATTAGACATGTCCACCATTTGCCTACAAACATACCCAAATAACAGGATCGTAGGACCTACACACATGGCCTGTATTGACAGACGCAGGGAAATACAGCTATGCTCTGTATGTTCCTGAGTAGTTACAGGTGATATGTCCATGACATGTACAGCCATGTGTGACCTACAGCTCCTAAATATACCCCATGTCAATAATTGCAAGCCATGCATGCTGTGTGCTGACTGAACATCAGCCTTATTACCACAATAGCCAGAACGTGTTGGGGTGAGATGTTTATAAGCCACAGACCTAGCACATGCTTGAACAAGTATAATGCCTAGCTCAAACACAGCACATTGCTGGCACTCTTCCAGTAATCATGAGGTGTGTGTGGCAAATATGATGTGTATGTGGCAAATATGATGTGCTCACTGTTAACCATTACAGTGCCCTGGCTTCACAGTGGAACTGTCAACTAACAGTTTGTGGGATCATGACATGGAATATTGCTCTGTGTGTGTGCCTTGCTATGTGCTGTTGGCATAAATATACACTTAGCTACTCAGTGAAGGTGGTTGTGTGTCCTACCAGTACATGAATACAACATCCATTTTGGTGTAATGCTCAGCCAGGTTTCACACATGGTGTGGGGAAGGTGTGGAATGTGGAGCATTTCTCCCCGGGCCTCCGCTGAAAACAGGCTCTATGGAACCTAGTCGGACTTTCCTGCTCAACAATTATTAAAAAAAAAAAATCCTCTTGACCTGCTAGTCCATTTACTGATGGAGACTGCATATGTGTACATGTATGGATGTGTGTTTAGATTCCATGCAGTAGTGTCTGATGTTTGAAGGTGACTGTTGTCTTAGTACATCATGCAATTGCAATGCAGCCTCGACATTGCCAAGTGTATATGGTGATATGCTCAAAGTACAGTAAGCTGTACTTTAGTTATGGACAGATGTTTGGACATAACTACTAAGTGGTGGGGCTACTTTGCAGATGAATGATTACTGAGAACAGCTCACAGGTGTGTTACAACCATTCCTACAATAACCTGTGTAACTGCTAAGCTATGGTTTTGTTAATTGAAGGGGGAGACACACAACGTAGAATGCAGTAAGGGTGACACTTAAGGCAAACCTCTTGGCACCTGTAACAGTAACACCTCCCCTGTGCATATATTGTTTATATATCAGCACAGATGGCAAAGGAAAGAGTCAGTACACTTCATAGTGCATGCAATAGTGCCATAAATCTGTAATACCTATCATGAGATAGGCAGGTGTTTGATTCACAGTACTGGCATGTGTGGGTGTGTGTGTGTGTCCATATATGTCACATATGGTAGGGAATACATCCCAAATGTTTTTCACTCTCCTGTACACTGTTGTAGACATCTGTACAGAGTGAAGTGTAGAAAGCAAGACATAGGCAGGTGTTTGAATCTCACACATGTCAAGTGTCTGTATGTGTGTGACATAGGTGTATATTTTTGGGAATGCCACAATGTGTGTGTGTGTGTGTGTGTGTGTGTGTGTGTGTGTGTGTGTGTATGTCTGTATGGCTGTCTGGTCCCTGGAGTGAGGCTGTATTTTACCATAGTGAAATGATAAGACCCACTCCCCCATCCACTCAATGCAATCTAGTATCCCTGTTGATGTCATCAATCATAGAAGGGCACTCTTACTGCCTGTAAACATGTAAACCCTAGGGTTATGCTTGTTGTTCCATAGCCTACTGATGAACCCCCTCCCCACATACACTCACCGCAATCTAGTATCCCTGTTGATGTCCTTGATCTTAGGCCATTCTGACTACCTGTACATGTGTAATCTCTGTGGTGCATGTACTATATGATAATTTGCACATAGGCAGGGGTTCTCATCCCAACACTGGCAAATGTGTGTGTGTGTGTGTGTGTGTGTGTGTGTGTGTGTGTGTGTGTGTGTGTGTGTGTGTGTCAGAGTGTGTGTTACTGTGTCTGTGAATCCCTGAGTGTGTGGGTGTGTATGTGTGTTTGCATCCTGTCATGAGAGCGGATATTACTGCTTCCCAATGAGAAACCACATTTTCCACTGGCCTTTACCATTGTCATCTGCTAAACCACTCTTTTACCTCCTCCCCATTCCAGGTAACTATACCTGTGATGTCACCCACTATGGATGTGATGACTTTGACCACAGTAGCTTACTACACAGCTATCATACTCTTGGATCATTAGATCAGCAAGCATGTTTGAAACTTGGGAGATTATAATTGTGATGTGGAAGCTACAAAGTGCATGCAGGTATTGTCATACAGACCTGTGAATAGTCTACATTTACACATGGGACACTAACTGAAAACACTGACATCCCCCGTCACATGCAATTACACCTGAAAGAGGAAGGCAGAACATCAAGATCAACATGCAGTTACTGTTAACACAAAGATAGCAAAATAGTACAATACCCACAGTAAAGGCAAAAGAATCGTTCTTAGCGCTTTCATCTACTTTTATTACCAACGTGAACTTCTTCAGGTCTTTTCTGAAGAAGTTCACGTTGGTAATAAAAGTGGATGAAAGCGCTAAGAACGATTCTTTTGCCTTTATTGTGGCTATTGCACTATTTTGCTATCTTTGTGTTCACAGTGTTTATTTAGTTTTGTCGGCTTAGTCCGTACCTTTTTAGTTTCAATGTAGTTACTGTTGTTACACATGATACATACTGTCGTACAAAATGCATTCTAAATCTGTAGTACATGGTATGTCTGCTGCCTGTCAACACTACTCAACAATGGTAATCTACAATTGTCTTCCTAGTATGTTCACCCTGTGCATCAGACCATATGAGCATGTCCCTGCACCAATGGTGTGGATGACAGGGATGTGGCACAGGCATCATCATATGCACAGGGTGATAATGTTTGCCACAGGCCTATGCTGTACCATTGGATGACATCATGTGTGTGGGTTAGGGCCGTTTATCTCATTGGGCATGTGTGGATGTTATGCGTGTGTGTGTTGGGGTGCCCTACATTTGTTTCTGGTGTGTGTGTGTGTATGTATGCACACAGTTCTGGCATGTGGCTGGCCTACACAGTGGTATTATTGACAGCTGCAGACTGTACAGGGCAGGTTTTACAGTTCATGGTGTCCAGCCATGACCATGTGACCTGCACCTGCCAGGGGTTGCATGGCCACTACCAGGCAGAGGTCCAGCTTGAGTACTGTCTGATGACACATGTCCACTAGAACTGTGTCCCTGTTGGGACCATCCAGAACCACGTGAACATGGCCTGCTGTGTCCTGGTGTGGACAGCACAGCACCAGCTGCACTGCTGCTGCTACCGCCACTATGGGAGCGGGCATTTGAAGTAGCATGTTCACGTAGACATTCAACACTTGATGTAGTTGGCCTACGTCCATGTGCCTGATGCCTTACTCCCACCAGATGTTTTAGCACAGACATTCCATGCTCAAGAATTGACATGCCATGGTCAAGGACTCCCATCATGTCACCCAATCATCTATCCAAAACATCTGCAAGATGATGGTGAGCATTTGCAATTGCCTGGATGTTGTCAGCTAAAGAATGGACAGCAGCCCTCTGAAGCCTCAGACCTTCTCTGTTGTGCCATTCAACACGTGCCTGTGCCTCCATTACAGCCTGAAACATGCATCTGGTGACACCAGCTGATGGCTATGTCTTGCAGGGGCATGTTGGCCAGAAGACCTCCTATGAGCAGCCCTGGGCACATGCCTGTGTGGGACATCACCAGTCAGCTGACTGGGATCATGGTGTGCAGGCACACCTTCAATAGTCTCTACACATTCCTGTTCCATGCTACCACCTACCAACTGTCCTTCCACTATGGCCACTGGTGATGGAGTATGTGTAGGCATGAGAACTGTGTGAGGGGATGAGGGGGATATAGGTGGAATGGCAACCGATGGCACAGATTGAGCCCCTGACAACCGTATCTGTGCCTCAATCATACTTTCATCATCACTGCTAGAGTCTGTGGGGACACTAACATCAGGTGGACTGCATGAGGTCAACGCACCTACATCAACACCTGTGAGGGGCAGACAAGAACTGTACATTACAAGTTATACATCACAGTACAGACACACAGAGACAGACACACAGAGACAGATACACAGAGACAGACACAGACAGACACATGATATGGCACCCAGCGGCATGCAACATGCATGTGATATGGCAGAAGACATTCAGCTTAGACAATTATAGTGGTAGTTATCATACATCCCTGTGTTGCACACAACAGCATGCATGTGTGCATGTGTTACAGCAGAAGACATGCACCTTACACAATTATAGTAGTAGTTAGCATACATCCCTGTGTTGCACCATTTGTGTTAGTAGGTTATGCCCCAAACCTGCAACACAATGCATGCACTATGCACCATTGCACCACACTGCCATGTTTTGTGTAACATACCCCACATTTTAACAGACCATCGCTGACCTGTGTTTCTCTGCCACCGATGCTTTGTGTTGGCCACTGCCCCTATGTGTGAGGAGGACATGAGCAGAAGGGTATGTTGAGTGAATACTATGTTTGCCAGAGCCCTAGCTTGCATATCTCCCCTGAAGCAGTGCATGTCTGTTCAACATTATTCTGCTTATCCCTGAGCTGAGTCTACAGACAATGTGCATGTGGCTGTACACATGTTTGACATGGCTGTCCCTACTTTGCAATGGTGCCACAGACCAGCACAGGTTAACAGTACACCAGCCTGATGTGTGGCATATGACCTTGCCAATCACATGTAGTATGACATGTCTTCTGCTGACGTGTTGAATGACAAGCATACATGTTTAACACAATGGCGTCCTTTCAAATATACAGTGAGGTAATGGTGTCCCAATGCAGGGATGTGTTATACGAACATGGACCTTCAGCTGATGCAATGTTGTCAGTCCACCTACATATATACAGTGACATACTGCACATTGAGCTGATGTGCATAGCCATTGCAGGGCATCAAGTGGCTTCACTATTGCTATACACTGTGAGTTACAGACACAATTCATAGCCATGACTGTGTTCAGATACAATACATATCTAATGTGGAATGTGAGCCACGTCACTGAGGTGTACACACACTAAGCCCTAATGTGGAATGTGTGACACAGGTCATTTAAGGGTATACAGATGACAACCCTGCACATCTGCAACCATATTGCTGATGCCTGGCAACTATGCCCAGACATGGCTAACTTAGCAGTACTCCATGTCCCACATGCCATCTGTGTACCTCACACACATGAGGAGCAACCATGACAGTGATGTCTGACACCAGCAAGGTGAATGTACTGTATCTGTGGCCTGATGTGGTTGTATGTGTATATTATGCAACACATGCATGTATTTGGATACTGTGTAGGTGAAAGCATTCATGTTGTGACACACTCAAGATGTTCAAGACATGTTATGTGGTGGTTTGATGTCATGCCTACACAAGCTGTGCACAGGCCTGTATGATGTTTAGTGTGTCACATCTACAATATCACCAATACACAAAGGCCCTATTTGTATTGTGTTGAGCCAATGTACAATAGGGTGTACACACATGTACATCCCTTCTACTGTGTGTGTTGCTTCATGTCTCTGGCCATCCTGCATGGCCATGTGTAAACATGCTTTGTCCAATGGTTGTGATGGGCATCTATTTCATATGTCAGTGTTGTCCCATATGACATACACCTGTAGATGTCATATGCTCCACTGAGGACAAGGTTATGCAGACAAAGGGTGGTATGTTTGGGATGTGCGATATCATGTTTTGCAGGATACTTAACCAGTGTTGCAGTCAGCCCTCAAAATGTCATGGACATGTCAGATAGCACATGATATTGTGTGACATTCATAGCAAGGGTATAATCCACAAGGGTGAATCCTGTGGGCTGGTCATACTCCAGCTCCAAAACATTTAGAGTGTGTGCACACATATGCTCTCTGTATAGTACTGTTTGTATTCCTCACATGTGTAATGCTGATCTGTAGTACATGTCCCTACAGTGAACCACACCTCCACCATTGTATTTACAGCTGTCCACACATCTGGCAATGACAGTTTGTAAGGTTTAGTGTAGGTGTTTCATATAGTCTTCAATTATTCCACATGGGTAACCACTGTGATGCATTGCAGGTCTGACCTGTATATATTAACAGGACCACCATACATTATGTGTACATGTGTTAAACGGCCACATGGCAGATAGCATATAATTAATATGATCTGTCCGTTATCAAGCCTGATAAATAATAACAATATCACCAGCAACAGGCTGCTGTCACTGCGAAATGCCAGAGGTACCTAAATAGGAGTGTCACAGCAGTAAGATCATTATCCACACCTGTGTGATAGCTACAGGGTGCAATGTGCATGTTAGCACATAAGCCAGTACAATAGACTATACTATGGAGTATGCACATCTATGCATACATAGAGTAGCAAACTATAGTATGTGGCATGTGTGTATACATGCCTTGCATATGATGTTATGTTAAATATTGTACAGTAACACATGTAACTATATTAAATATAGTTGTGTTATATGTGCAGTAGTGACTTACCAGGCAACTCCTGGCTCAGTGGTTGTGAGACACCCACCTCCACAATACCAGCTAAAGCTTGTGGATGGAGTTCTGCAGGTGTCCCCAGGTTGGCCAGTAGCTCTTCAGTACGTGTGAGTGGGGGCTGGATGAGTGGCCCCCCCACCTGTAGCAGCTTGTTCCCTGGTGATTGTGTTTGCACGCTGTTTCGCCTGTCTAATGAGGTCAGTGCAGTGTCGGCGCACCTGCTGATAGGTGCAATTGTGGCTGCCAGCATCATTTACTGTCCTGTGAAGTTCCTCCCACTGGGCATCCTGGTGCTGTGCATCCTGTTGCACATGGCTGAAGAGTATTTCATGGTTGTCAAGGAGGTATGGAATGAGGACCTCATCCTCCATGCGGGTGTATGGTGGCAGCCTGGCACGCAGAATACCTGGAAGACATAATGATGGAGACAGGTCACAGGAACTCACAGAGAAGTACAGAAGTACAGCTGCACATACATGTTTATCACATTTATTATGATTACAAATATGTCTTTGCAAATCTGCATGACACTAACTTTACTGACATGTTTAACTCACACACATTTGACATTCACTGGTGATTTGATGTTATCACCATATATGTCTGTGCCAAGTGATGACATTGCTCATACTCCATGTGGATGTTGTCTTGATGTGGGCATGTCTGCCTGTACTGGTGTCATTACCTATACGCACATGCCTGGATGTGTTCACATTAATGCAAGAGACCTTAATGCTGTGTATATGTCACATATATAGTCATATACAGCTTTAAGGGACATGACCTGTGACCCTGCAGACTTGCTCATGGAAACTTTTACATGTTATGTGTTTTGCCATATACATCTACATGGCACTGTACAGCAGTATAGCATCCTTCCATGTATTACCTGTGTTGCACATGGGACAATGGCTAGATTGATGGTATTTGCAGGGTTGGATATCAACTATAGCATGTATGGTCATAGTGAACTAGTAGGCTATATGCCTTGGGCCATTTATGAGCTTAAGCTGAAAGGTTACCTAGCTGTAGCCAACAGACAGGTGAATTTCAGTGGCCAGTTCAAGCAGTGCCACAGAACTGATCCACAGGGTTACTGATATATTTGCCATGTGGTCATCACACCATGTCTCAAAGAGGAACAGTGTGCAGCTTTGCTGGACAGGGATGCATAGTATGGCAGGAGTATGCAAAGTGTATGGGACAGGGATCTGTCAGGCATATTATGACTAGAAAGGTGGATGTCCATGAAGTATGTGCTTATTTGAAATCAGGATGTGTAAGTGTAGCATTTCCAACATCTCTGGGTTGGACACAGCTTTATTCAGGGTAGGCATCATGCTACATAGTAGAGCTAGGGTTTGGGAAGGCCAATGTAGGCCATCTGAACATGGCCAATAACCCTTAAAGGAAATATGTTATCTATTATGGGTCACTTGAGTGTTGAGTATGGCTGAACAATGATCTCTATATTCATGGATGGCACCCTGTCATGATTAGGGGTGCCACTTATGACAACCTGACTGTTGTGGTGAAGTGACTATCAAAGGAAAGACTACTGTCCAGCTGCATCCCATGCACACACAGTTTCCATTATGTTGACCGTTGCCTAGGTGGTAGTTCATGGGTACAGGGTTTTTAACATAGGGGATGACAATGCAATACTTAGCTGTGAGATTGTGGCCATACGTCACACACCACACATCTGACCCACAAAGGCCCTACTGTATGTTGCCTGCAGCACTCATTGAGTTGACTATTGCTCTTAGTTCATAGTCATTTGCAAACTTCAATAGGCAGATGCCTTCTGTGTTAGTCTGTGTGGTATAGATAACAAAGAGGGGGAGTACCAGGAATGAACCCTTTTTTACTGCAGCTAGCACTGGTTTGATGTGCGTGTATTAGTCAGACACCTTCTGTAGTGTTGGTTCTGCCAGTGGTCCAGTTGCCAACCAATCCTGTGACATAGGAATATACACCTAGTTTACTGAGTGTAGCTGGAACAAAGTATGGGTGATGGTGTCCTAAGACCTGGCAAGCTCATGATATGCTGTGTGAATCAACCTGTCATCTACATCTGTACTGACTACATCAAATAAGATCAAGGTTAATGACCTTACAGACCAGACTCAGCAGGGTAGTAGTGCACTATTTCCCATTATCAGTGATGTCTCCCCCTTTGTGGGATGTGGTAATTGTTGCTCTGCACCATTCAGTGTGTACACAGCCTGACATGAAGCTATGATTGAACATGATGTGTATGTGGAGAGCAAATTGTTCTGACATTTGTGTAAAATACACCCTGGGATGTTGACAGGTCCCATGCAAGCTGTATGTATGGCTTTAGAGAGTGCAGCTTGTACCTGCATAGTTGTTATTACAGGGACTCTGTAGTGTACATGAATATATAAATATGTGTACCTGTTGGGGGGGGTGGGAGTGGGTTTAGGTTATCCAAGACCCTATCTGGATGAACAAATGTTATTTCTGTAGGTGCAGAACTTCTCATGCCAGAGTGCTGTGAAGCATGGCAGGTCTTGTTTTTGCCATTACGATTCATGACACAGCTATAGAATGCTTTGTGGTTGGCCTCATAATATGTGGCTGATAAGTTTCACAGTAGCTTTGTGTGGTTTTATATGGTGTATCTGCATCTTACTGAAGCTGACCAGGGATCACCTCCACTCATGTGTGTTCACTCTTGCAACAGTTTCTACCTTCTTTGGTACAGTTTAAGGCAGGATACCACCAATTTGCCTTCCTGTTTGTGTTTGGTTGAATCTTGGTTCTGTTTCAATAGCACAATCACTGCATTTATGTGAGTGCTTAAAGTGCATTTGTGTAGGATTCAGGATTTGCACATGCATTGTCCATCTGCATGGGTGTCATGACAGTCACCACTTCGCTCTTAAGAAGCATAACATTGGCTTTGGAGACTGACTATGTGTAGCATACTGTTAGCCCTGTTTGTGTGACTATGTTGATCCAGGTCACTGGGGTTAATGAAATCCAACATGCATTGAGCACAGGTGTTGGTACATGAGGAGTCTTCCCAGTTCATAATGGGATAGTTGGGAGTAGCCATTATTATGGTTTTCTGTCTCAAACCTAATATTCCCCATAACAGCACAATATGACAGTTGGGAATTCATAGGTATGGTGGGTGGTCTGTCGCAAGGTGCAATTTGGATTCCACTTTGGCACAAAGGTAGTTGCTCAGCATAATGCATCTGAAGTTATGCAAGTGCAACTAGCATGGGGGTGTACATATCCTTCAGGAATATGGACACACCTGTGGCCTGTGTGTTCCAATAAAGGATAATGGCCAAAAGGTGAGGTATGTGTTATTACATGGTCATGCAGGGGTGCTCTCCAGAGCATTGAACCATATCTCAGTCACTGCACAGATATGTTCGTCGTGTTAAGGATTAATGTAAGTGAATCCATAGTGATTTTCTGAAATGTATCATTGAGTAGCGAGGCCCGCAGTTTATTGCTTGGCTGTCCCTGTTACAGCAGTGGACTTTCACTTGAACCTTGCATGATGAAGGCACTATAGGGGAAGTATGAGCTCTAGCCAGTATCCAGATTCCCAGGGGTGACAGGTTCAGGCCCTGTCTGGCAAAGCATCATGGTCTGTCAACCATGTTATCCCAGGCAGACAGATACTGGATACCCTTTGAATTACACCAGTACATTAGACAATTGTGGAATACAGTCCTTTTGTCACTGTACTGCAGTATCATTCTGGCCAATGGCAGAATGCTACCCAGGCCTTGAGACATACCTGCATGGGCTACAAGACCTGACAGTTCCTATATGTGTGCTTCCATGCAGTCCAGGCTACTGCATCACAGGTCCTGCACAACAACATGGAATATGCCAGAGCCATGTGTATAGTTCAAAAGGTAGTCTGAGTGTATGGGCATGTGGCTAATCATGGCAGAAAGGCAGCTGACAGTATGTTTGCCCTCGTATAGCTTGGTGTGTAACATAGTGCTAGAGTTTGCATTCACAAATGATTACTGTTGGGCATGTTTCTGGCCACGTGTTCTGAGGAGTGGCACAATTTGGCAAACTATGTCATACAGTTTGTGTATTTTGTTGTCTGTCTATTCCAGCTTGGGAGGTCTCTTGCTTGGCCAGATACATAGAAGCCTCTGTGAATGTGTGTGATTTCTGGTGGTATGTGTGGGTGTCCTTACTGTGTTCTGGTAAGGGTATGTGTTGAGTGTGGTGATGAGATGCATGTGTTAACCTACACCTCATGACTGTCCAGTCCAGTCATGGCTGTATACTGGACTGCCTTCCAGCTTACCTCTGCAGTTGCATCCCAGACAATGTATAGGGTGTGGTGTTAGGTGGGTTGGCAGTGTACATGTCATAGAGATTACATTCCCCCAGGATGGCCACATACAAATAGCTGACATTAGTAAACATCAGTAGTTGACTAGTGGACATGCCTGCATCAGCATTCAGTACTACAAGCACCAAGTAATGTATTTAGTTTACTTATTGCTTATGAAGACGTTTTAGACTGTGATGCTCACAAGTAAATATCTGTGTTATGGACGTGGCAACACTGACTATTACAGAAACATAGTAGCTAACTTTAGCAGCAATCCTCATCTGAGGAGCACATCACATCCTGATAGTTGATTACAGATGATGCAAGTGTCAACAGGTCTGTATCCTTTTCTGGGTATATACTCACATATCCACCAGAACCATGAGCTCTGTTTGGCACAGGCACCCACTCCCCAAACATAGTCAAGTATCAATAGACTCTGCTGCCACTATCAACATGATCAGGATATAATCAGATAGTGTAAGCCATCACCTATGAAGCAATTATTACACATGGTCAGCAGTCTCCTACATCTTACACTCCTACTGCAGATGTTACACTGGAGTTAAAGATGATATGCAACCTGTTTCATTACCAGTACTGTGCACAACCTTACATACAGTATTTGCAAGTGGCTGTTAGGTTGGCAATGACAGGTTAGGCGACACAAACCTGAAAGTTTAACCAGTGGGTCTCTACTCTCAATATCCACTCTATGTAGGTGTGCACATAGCCATTTGGCCCAGCCCTGTAACAAGGGTCACTACAAATTTGCATAACATGTACACATGCACAGCTGTTATTGCTTGCAAACGATACTAAAGAGGTGGATATTACATGTCTTATGTGCATGGATAGTTACCTAGCTCTTCCAACTGTCTTTGCTATCATTTTACTAAACTGTCAGATGAATACAATTCATATGTATCCTGTTATTGAGTATTGTAATTGCCAATAGACATAACTAATGTTTGCATAACATAACACAAATGCTATGTAAAATGGAATACAGATCTGCCTACAATACTGTACATTACACAGTTATTGGCACAATATCCCACAATGCAAATCATATTTGCAAAGTAAGCCCACCTTTGACATGTTCATCTCACTAATACACCCATACATATGTCTATTGTTACAATATATCAACATATACTATCCCCTGTTATATCACATACTTGTTGGACCAACCCTGACACTGATTTTCGACTGGAAACAGACTGCCTGCCTTGCTTGGATTACTTCTGAATACTTAGTAATGCTCCACAATTATATATTTTTCATTATTATTTTTTGTTTTGTTTTGACTTAAGACGAGTTAAAGTTCGCTACTTCTACTACTATTGTCTGATCTGATTAATATACAGCGATTAACTAGAAATATATGGACTGAAAATCTTCCACACAGAGAAGTTTCTTACACTGTTTTGTTTTTGGACCCACTACACTTTAGTGGGTTGTTTTGAGACTTCGGGGATACCACGGAGATTACTTGGTTTTTAGAATATACATTTTACTATGGGCATTCCTCACTACTGAAAACAAATGTGACAGTCAGTTGGTGTACATATGTATGATACATGTTAATTTTCATATGTTTGTGGAATTAAATGTTTCAATGTGACCTGACAGGGTGTATTAGGGATGAGAATGGTTCTTGTTTTGTGTCCTTTTTTTATTGTCTCCATACTCCATGTATACCTCTCCAGTTCACTTATTGAACATCCAACCCAGGCTCTCCTTGATGCATGATTTCATTACCCATCATTCCTCCCCCACCCCAAACTCCACATACACAACAACCATCCCTTCTATGGTGAATTAAGTTAATATTAATAGTTATAATACCAGAGCTGTATGTGTTTTGTGTACACTTCAATTCCTTTGGATTGCTTCTGTGTCATAAAGTGTGTTCATAGATGTTTATATATATGGCTATAGATGTAACTGTGTATATATATATATATATATATATATATATATATATATATATATATATATATATATGTATGTGTACACATCACTGAAATGCGCACACACACACACACACATATATGTATATATATATATATATATATATATATATATTTAGTATTCATTTTTAACAGTTATACATATGTAGACTTGTATATGTTGATTCACAAACTACAGTACATTACAATGTACTGTACATATGTACACAAAGTGACTGTCTCATTTGTGGTTAGTACTGTGGAATGCCTATGGTAAAAGGTGTGGTCTAAAAACCACAGAACATTTATACAGCTCAGATGGCTTAGTGGTAAGTCTCATGACTATGGTGTGCATGGTTCAGAGTTCAAGACCTCTGATGCTTTAAAATTTTTTTTTACTCCAGAATAAGGCTCTTTTAAGCAGTTGTAAGCATATTTAAAAGTGTTTGTGTGACATTAAAGCAGCAGTTAAACACAGTTAAATGAAATTTAAAAACAACCTGTGTGCGCAAACACGGTCACATCTGCTAACTACTCAGTATATATATATATTACAGTGTAGTAACATCTCACTATGTGCTTACATAACATTACAATCTCTGTTGACTTTACTCTCAAGCACACATGGGTTTATATGGGCGTTTCAAATGTTTATTATACTGAAGATTACTACCTAAATGTGCAAGCTGTGGTTAAGGTATACTTTTTAACGTGAAAAACATCTCTGACTTTATTTCGTTTTGAACCACGAATGCACAGATACTATGTGAATGCTGTAACCATTACACTATTGCCATTAACATTGCTTCTGTCTGTTTCCTATTTAGATGATTTTTATGTGTAAGCTGGGCTAAGCAAAGAGCGGAGGCATGCAAACCCACTGAACTTCACTTACTCTTAAAATAAAAACATAACAAATGAAATGAGATACTATAAATTAAATTCCTAACTACATTAGGCATAGCCCCTCACTGACACACTTCAAGAGAAACCTTGATGTGTGAATGGGAGCACCTCCAGTTTTATAGCTGCAAGACCTGTTGGGGAAATTGAATGGTGTTGAATTTTCACATTAACATGCCCTTTTAGATCACTAAGTGCCCCTATCACCCTCCGCCACCCCAGTCTTCAACAGCTTCCGGCAACTCTGCCTGGAATCACTTCATTGGCTATGCTTGACAGAGACTCAGTTACTTCATCAATGGTGTGGAGAAAGCCAACACACTGTAGTTATGCTTCTAAATGCAATTGGGCAGATAGTCTACTACCTATCTGTGAACCTCTAAAGTGCAGGCCATCACAGAACTAATATGTGAATAAACAGAGCTTTCAGATCACAATATACAGTAACTGAAACCTGTTTTAAGGCTCCTGAGAGCACACCAGCACTACCGGACTACAACCCATACCACACATTTTGACCACAGTCATGGAAGGGGTGTATCCATATTCATCAGGGATACCTACACCTCCAGGTTAGTGGGGCAACATGATACCTCTGAGATCATCCATGTGCAGCTAACATCAGCCACAGCTGCAATGCAAACTGTGGCCTGCTACAGATCATCCTCTATGACCCAGGACCACTACTCCACCTACCTGGAGACAGTGGAAAACATGACAGTCCTACCGAACACACTGGTATTGGTCGATTTCAACTACCCTACCATTATCTGGAAAACTTACTCGAGTACTCACTTCCAGGCCCAGCGCTTCCTGGAATTTATCACCTCAAATGCCCTGTATCAGATGGTAAACTCCCCAACCAGAGGTGGAAACATACTAGAAGTGGTAATCACCAACATGGGTGCACCACAGCAGAGGTAAACCAGTCACTGGCTAGATCAGACCATGAACTATTCACTGATGATTTCCACACCCAACCATCTCCCTCACCCAAGGAAACCACAGTGAAAACCTTTCCTACAGCTAACTTCACACTACTAAAGACAGAGGTGGGAGGTTTCACAGCTCCCACACTAAGGGAAAACACTGCTCAAGATACAGAAAGATTTACAAATGCACTCTATAAGCACCTATAAGGATGTATGGATTGTGCCATCACTGGTAAACCAAGACTCGCTCCTCCAAGACAAGGACACCAGTCTGGTGGACCCCTGCAATAAACAGGCTATACAACAAAAGTAGGACAGTAGTCCAGAAAAACAGCAAATCCCAAGAAGAACAGATATCCATGATCAGTATTAGTAAGAAACGTAGGTCCCTCATGAAATCATCCAAGGCTAACTTCAACAGGAAAATAGCCAAGGATTCAAAAGATAACCACAAAGCCTTCTTTGCCTATGTCAAGGATCTAAGTGGTAACTCACAGATTTTCGCTGTGCCAGTGCAATATAGCACAAAATATACTGAACCTACTGATATCGCCAACATCCTTGCAGATACATTCAGTGCAAACTTTATCCCCTAAAGAGCCCATAACAATACCCAAAAAGTACAGTATCCCAGACATCAGAGACACACAGGTGGAAATAGCCCTCTCAAAAGGCAAAACACAGCGTCAATGGAGGCAGATGGTGTCCCAGACTGCGTCTTGCAAACACTACAAGATGAACTAACCCCCCCCACCCAATTAAATTTTTCAACCACAGCCTCTACACAGGCTACATGCCCATACAATGGTGCATAGCAACAGTTATTCCACTCCACTAAGGTGGAAACACAACTGACCATGGTAACTACCACCCCATAAGCCTGACTAGCCTGGTCTACAAAGCTATGGAGCGCATCATCATGGCACTCATTAACAAAGACATTGGTAACCTACAAACACTTGACCCAACCCAGGTCAGCTTGGTTGAGTGCAGATCATGCCTACTGAACCTGTCTGACGTCTTACAGACAGTCACCAAGGCATTAGATGAGGGGATAGGTGGTTCACACATACTACCTGGACCTCGCCAAGGATTTTGACACCATTCCCCACTCCGGTATTATTGATAAACTCACCAGCCTGTACATAAACCCATACATCACAGGATGGGTTGCCAACAGGCTTACACACAGAACCCACATGGTAAGACTAGCAGCCTCTAGGTCCAACTCTTAACCAGTCACAACTGGTGTCCCACAGGACTCAGTCCTGGGACCCCTACTGTTTGGCATATACTTCTCAGAGGTACAGGCAAACACAGGTGGACTACGGCAGACCATGTTTGGCAATGACTGCAAACTGGGAGCCATAACTGACAGTCCAGCTGACACAGACATTCTTCAAAGGGCCTCACAGAGACCGACACAGGATGTCAAAGTCAAGGCCTCAAACTAAGTGCCAGAAAATGCATGGTCATTCCATATGGGGAAAACTAAACACCCACATATTAACACATAAGTGGCAGCCACCTTAATACAGATGAGGTAATAGGGGATCTGGGGACTAAGGTAGATAGTGATCTCACCTTTGACAATCATATCTCCAAAGCAGTTAGGACATCCTTCTATGTAGGCCATCTGATTTCTAAAGGGTTCGCATCTAGACATACTGAGGTTATAGGGCTCCTTTACTCATCACTCATCAGTCCAATCATAGAGTATAATAACCCATTTGGGATGTACCTCAGAAGACACTTCCAACAGCTGGAAGGATGACGAACGTACCCCGCTAAGAGGATTACTGGCATCAAACATATGTCCTATGCAGCCAGACTGAATAAACTCCTGCTTTACTCAGTGGCATCTCGTTTACTCAGAGATGATCTCTGCTGGCCTACAAAGCCATGTCCAAATCAGCCTTAATGGATATGCTCCACCTATGGGAATCCATGTCACAGTGAGCTACACACTGTAGTGAGCTAAACCTTGTCACAAAAATAACTACAACATGCTGGAGGGACAAATTCCTGTCACAGAAACTCCCCATGCTTTGGAACAACATCCCTAATTACATTATAAAGAGCCCCTCACTAACAGTCTTCATGAGAAACCTTGAAGAGTGGATGGGGAACAGTAGATACACCCCAGGTATCCTGCCATTTGCTCTGCTCCACAGAGGGACAGTTAATTAATCAATGGGGTGGCAAAAGCTGACACATTTTGGCTAGGCTTATGAATGCCCTCAGGCAGTTAGCCAAGTACCTACCTATGAACCTATGAACCTATACATATAGTATCAGCACATGCTGATAGCTTAATTTACTGCTCAGGTGTTGACTTACCTTGTGCCAGTAGCAGTTGTGTGTGCAATAGTTGAGGGCTGCCTATGTTGGATGCACACAGTAGACTGCCTATACATGACAATTTACAGGTAGTCTTGTGTGTGCCATCCATTTTTACTGTGTGTGCAGGTGGAGAAAGGTGTCAGTCCCTAGGTGTCTACACTGTCAGTGTGTGTGCTATACATTCCCTCCTTGCCAAGGCATGGGCATACTGGGCACACCTCCGTCTGCCTACTGGGGCTGGCTCAGTCTGTTTGTGGTCTGAGTACCTCTGTGCCTGTGGGGCCCTTGGCAATGGTGGTGGGCTGTGAGGGCCTTCACCATTCTGTCCCTGTTGCAGCTGTTTCCGCAGGAGCATATTGTGTAGAATGGCACATACTATGAAGATCTGGGCACATGTGCCTGGAGAGTACTGCAAGGCTCCACCAGATATGTCCAAGCAACGGAACCGTAATTTAAGCATCCCAAACACATGCTCTATGATGATTCTGGTTTGTGCGTGTGCCTCATTATGGCATTCTTGAATGGGTGTGTATGCATTTCTGATGGGAGTTATCATCCACGGTTCCAGTGCATAGCCAGCTTCCCCCACCAGGACCATATGGGATGTCCCCCCTGGCAAATACCCGATACAGCTGTGAGGCATGCCAGATGTGGGAGTCATGATAGCTTCCAGGGCTGCCAGCACACACATCCATGATAATGCCCTGGATATTGCACATGACCTGGCAGTTGATGGAGGGGTATTCCTTGTGGTTTATGTAGCACTTACCCTGCTCACCGGGTGGTGATTTGATGTGCATGTGCGTGCAGTCGATTGCACCCAGTACCTCTGGGTATTCTGCCACATGGTGGAAGAGACGCATATTGCTGGCCAACTCCTCCTGCATTCGGGGGATGTATATGTGCTCATTTGCATGTGGTAATATGGCATCCAGGAACTGGTGAAGTACCCTGGATGCTGATGCCTGTGAGATCCCCATGATATCCCCAGTTGGCCTTTGAAAGGTACCTGTGGCTAGTATTCTCAGGCTTACACATACCTTCATATCCACTGGGATGGGTTCCCCTCTGTTTGTCCTGGCTCTGAAGCATGGCTGTCACAGCTCCACAAGTTGCTGTAGGGTGTCCCTGTCCACCCTGTAATGGTCTACTATCTCCAGATCATGTAGCCCCTGGTAGGTTACCCTGGGTCTGAATTTTCTTATCCTCCTCTTGTGCCTGAGGTGGTTATCAGCATCATCCTCCACACCACCTTCAGTCTCCAACACATGCTGGTGGATCATAACTATGGCAGCCCCTAACATGTACATATTAAAAGTTCCTCGTATTGTATACACCAATGGTGCAGAGTGTATGGGAATACACAAGTGTGTGTGAGGTGCTATCACACTTTATACTATTGTGCCATAGATGCTGCTGATGGCATTGGCTGTGTATGAGCAATTTCAGCTGCACAGTATCTTAATTATGGGTTTTAAAGTGAGTACTGCAAGTGTGGGGCCTGTAGTGTGGAGTTATGCTTGCCTGCCTTGATTAATCTGTTTCCCTTTAATTCCCTTTTAAACTTGGATCCCCTCCCATTATCGGGCATGCATCCACCTGCCAGCTTTCTTGTTTTGTACTTTCCCTACCCAGTCATGTGTTGCAAAATGTGTTTTGTAGTTGATATAATGCAATTCTGCTCTGTTCTGCTGTGACACTTTACTGTTTTCTTTGCCGTACAGTCCCTCCCCTTTCCTGTTCTGCAGGTAGCTGCTTGCAGCCTTGTTAGCTGTTGTCAATGGCCCACTGTAGGTTCCTAGGTGTTAATTAGTCATTTGTACTCCAATTTCCCTGCTGCAGCATTTCCTTATATTTTTCCTATAGCCTTCCTGTTTCAGCTTTAGTGCGCGCCGCGCAAACTCGTTTACATAGTTTAAGTGCATTTTAATCTCCGTTCACATGCATACTTGGTTACCTTGTGTGCTCTCAGCTAAGCAAAGCTAAAGCCAGTTCAACACATCCCTTTCCTGCAGCTTTGCTTAGCTATGGGCTTTATCTCATGGGCACACCTTGGTGTTATAACGCTATGCTATGAGGTGCATCCTTACACCAGAGGGGAATCTGTGATTCACTATAATTCCTCTCATTTGCATGAGTTGCCTACTAATTCCTAGATACCCTGCATAACAGTGACACAGCCCCTTAGCAACCCTTGCACCATGGTGTGGTGTTCCATGCCTGCCATTGACTATTATGGGGAAATAATGATATGTGTTACATTGCAATTTTATTCTATATTTTTCTATTTTCCTTGCGATCCCATTTGCACTCCGCTGCCCTACGCTTAAACTTCGCGATAGTGCGAAAAAAAAATTAAATGTTATCTTTATATTTTGTACATGTTTTTTTATGCCAATGGCTATATATTCAGCCATTGGCATATATTAACAATATAATACATGTGTTTGGTCAGCTGTCATTGCTCCGATTTTATGTTTGCAAAAATGTAAACCATTTTTTACGGTTTACATTTCTGTATGCTTACACTATGCCTGCACCACTTCCTGGATCGCTACATATCTTTATTTGCATGCTGCACTGCTGCAAATGGGGTAATTAGCATACAGGTGCTGGGAGCAGTTCTGGTGTAGTGTACGCAGGTAGTGCACGTGGAAACAGCTCATACCTGGATCGCTTGCTGGCCATATTTGGTGTTGGAACGCCAATGCTATGCATGCACCTGGGGCAAGCTTCATGTATCCCAGGGTTTGTCTAAGTTAAATTTCTACTTTTCATGCTGTTTCATTGTCTTTACACATATAAATAAAGTACAAAACATTTTACTATGTAAAATAAATAGGTTTTTATAAGTTCAAATGTTTTATGTTATCTTATTAGCTTTTTCCTTTAATATTGAATTAATACATAAATAGTCATTGAGACCTGGGGGGAAGTTAGCAGCCAACCTGAGCTGCCACATAAGTTCTCTTTTGCGCAAGAGGTTCTTCCAGTCACCCCACCCTTACATCAATGTTAACCATATCTATGATTCCAAATTTAAAACCTGTGTATCCCCCACAGTCTACACTGTGTCTATAGAGAGCATTGGTCTCCTTTTTATTTTTTATTTCATAAAACTTTTCGTAAATTCTGCATTTTAAAGCCCTCTCGGTTTTTCCAATATAAAACACTGGGCAGGAGTTACAAAGTGCAATATAAACTATTCTATTCGTATAACAATTTCCTTTTCTAAATTGCAGGATGCTACTTAGACTGTTGTTCAATGTTACAAAAGGGACCTGTAATATGTATCCGCGTTGAAAACACCAAACAAATGGCTAGGTGCTTTCTTCAGTGTGGCCCTGCCCCACTTTATAATTTTCTAAGTTTACCTTAATGTTTTTACCCACTTTTGTGGAAAATATGGGTTTTTCACCCACCTTCCTATATATTTCCCTGTTCATTTTGAATATTCCCCAATTTTCATATAAAATATATGTTTGATCCTGTTGGAAAGGGGGCTATGTTGAATAATGAAAGCCTTACTGAAGTTGTTTTTCTGCATACCAGAGGTAGTATCAGTTCCAAGTTCTCTTAAACTATTATCTGACCAACCCCTGAAATTTTCTTCATTGGATCCTGTTCTGTTATCCCCACAACTTAGAAGGGGTTTATATTTCTTTCCCCATTCATTAAAAATTTCTTGGATAATGAGTTTGATAAAGTAGGATGTATATCCTCTTTCAAGAAACATGTTCTTTACCAGTTCTAAACCTGTAATTACATCCTCCCTTTCTGAAGTCATTTTGGCGACTCTAATTGCCTGACCTTTCACTATACTTTTTTTCTGTTTATAGGGATGATGGCTATGATAATGCAAATAGCTACTGCAAAAGGTAGGCTTACGATGCACATTAGATTTGAAGCCACCAGGAATCTTAGAGACCTTCACATCTAAATAACTCATTTCCAGATCCTGGGTCTCATATGTAAATCTCAAGAAGTTTGTACTGTTATTGAAGTATTCAATGAACTGTGGAATATCCTCCTGTTTCTCCTTCCATAAAATAAAGATACCGTCCAGGAATCTCAAATATGTGCTTATATACTCATGGTATCTACTGCTGAAAACATGTTGCAATTCCCACCCTAACAAAACAATATTCGCATATAGGGGGGCACAAGCCGCACCCATGGCAACTCCCTTTGTTTGCTGGTGGTACTCCCCCTCAAAAAACATGTAGTTGTTGTCTAACACATGTGCCATGATTTCATATACAAGTTGAAGTCATCCAGGGTCCAAATTGGAACATTTAGATAGTATGCCTTCAAAAGGTTCTATCCCATCCACTCTAGGTATGCAAGTAAATAAATCTTGGACATCACTAGACAAAAATATGACTTCTTCAGACCACAATTCCTGCTTTAACTGGCCTAGGAAGTCTCAAGAATCTTTTAAAATATGGGATGTCCCATCTAGGACATGTTGACAAGTTTTGTCAACAAACACTGCTAAATTATGAGTTTTAGACCCACAGGCCACTACAATGGGCCTGAAAGGGGGAGAAACAATGCTCTTGTGAAATTTCAGTATACTGAAAAAAGCAGGAATTTTTGGATGGGTGTTGGACAGAAAATTATATACTTCTTTAGGAATTCTCTGTTCTAATAAGTATTCCTCAATGTAACTGTCTATCCTCTGGCATGAAATATTTATTTGATTTCTAGATACCTGAATATAACTCTGTTCATCAAATAAAATTTCCTGCATATTATTAATGTAATCATCTGTATTATATACCACAACTCCCCCTCCTTTGTCTGGAACCATTATCCTGAGTGTTCTATCACCACTCAGTTCTTTCAACTTTCTTTCCTGGGTATTCAAATTAGAGAAACATTTCTTTTCCTCTGCCCATAATTTGTAAACTTCCTCTTTTACCACTTTCTCAAACATACATATCAAGGGGTGTAAACGGGGATTGTAGGTGCTGTTTTTCTTTAAACAATCTTTTTTGTGTGAAATAAAGTCGTTCTGAGTATCAGAAAATAATACCTGAAAGTTTAATTTTCTAGTATATAAGTGAATATCCAACATCACTTCAGCTAAATCGGGTTTGCATGGGGACAAATTTAAACCCCTTAGAAAAGTGGGTAAAAAAATCCTCCTTAATTTTTTTAGATGTATAATTATAAATATTGAAACCGTGAAGTATATGAACTATTTGAGAACCTTCACTGTTCAATAGTGCATTCTGCCCCTCCCCCGGTTTCCAAATCCCTTCCATTGATTTCCCTGGTTGTAAAACTCTCTCTTTTCTGCATTCCTGTTGGCTATCCTTTTCGAGCATCTGGGCATAGGAAAATCCCCTGGGTTGGGCCCATTGTTATTGTTAGAAAAATATGTATTAATATGTGTATGCTTAATGCCAAATTAATAATCAAGTGTTTTTAATATGCTTTTCATTCTATTTCTCATGCACTGTGATTTATATAAATTGAGTTTCATATGAGACTGAAAACGTGCTTTACTAAAACTGCAGCATGCTTACTGAAACTTGCAAGTTGCCCTCTGACCTAGTAACTGCTAGCACAGCAATATTCTTGTTTATGCCTTGCGGAAATGTACTTGAGAAGCAGGTGTTTATCTGCTAGGTCAGAAGCATATGAATAGACAATACACCATTTTATAAATGTAATGATTCTAGACAAACAGCCTTGTTCAGAGGATGGGAACCTCTGCAGCTGCAGTAGTTTAGAGATAAGGTAGACAAAGGATTATTAGAGAAATGAACTGCTAGCATTGTGTTCGATTAAGCTATAGTATCTTGAATGTAACATAACAAGTATCTAATTGAAAGTAACCAAGGCCATGTTGTTTTCCTCAGGAAGTTTCACATAAAAATTGTTTAAATCAGCAGAAAATCATGGGAAAGATGGTCAGCAGGTGATGACCAAAAGGTGGTAATCCGTAACGTCAGCATGGTAGGACAGGATTAATTTGATAACCTATAAAAATGAATGCATTTCCTGTTTCTGGTTACACAAACTCTGTATTAACACGTTTTTGTCTCCTTGCTGCAAGATTAAAGTGCCTTAACCTGAACCTACCATGTTTTGATCATTTTTAAAGTATCTTTTTCCTTTGACAAATTGGTCCTTCGGACCGGAAAGCGTACCTCTCGCTCTGGACCTAGGTCAGAATTGGGCTCGGTGGCATGCATCCATATGGAGAAGAGGCCAAATTGGCTCTTCTGTTTTGAAAGACCTCCGACTGAATTGTCGTTCGAAAGAGGCCAGCCACTGTTTCTGATCTGGGATTGGAGGACGAGTCAACGATCCAGTGGATCAACTCACGGAGGGTCAGGTAAGGAGGAATTACTTTATTTCTGTTTCAAGATCAGGGACTAGTTACAGAACTGTTTTTTTTGTCAGGTAAATTTGCCTATGCAAATTAGGGACAGAGGAAGGGATTACTGTTTTTTGTCATAGATCAGGGAAACAGAATAGGTAGACAGTTATTCTAGATAAACTGTGAAAACGGTGTAGACTTGTGGTACCACATGATAGAAAGGGTTACGTAACAATTTACAGCTTAGCTAAGACACCAATGGGAAATCAGTGCACAAAAAGTTCCCGGGACACGCCCCTAACTGAAGACGCAAAGTATATGCAATTACAGCGTGCCGATAATATTAAATATTATACCAAATGGGTCGATAAATACAAATTTGAGGGTAATTTAGATAAACTTGCACTTATGAAACTTGTAAAACAGTTAAAAATAGACGCAAAAGGTCAATTAAAAAAGCAGAGACAATTAGGAGTCCCTCAGGCTCACAGATGGCTTGAGGAAGCAAATCGTAGGGAACAGAGAATTAAAAATTCAAAAACAATGTTTTTAGACAAGGAAGACAATAATTTAGTAATAGCAACAGCCCCTCCTTCGCCCCCTCCACTTCCGTTACCAGAATATGAAGCAAGCGGACGAGCTGATCCACCTCCGCTATACCCAGCTGTCCCTACAAGAGCACAGCCGTTCATTAGGGATCCCATCGAGACCAGGTCTCGAACACGTGACTTGAGGAGAGAAATTGAATTAAATTAATTAAATAGAGCATCACAGGCTATGAGCGAAGAAGAGATATGTCCGCTCATAGAAGTACCGAATCCTCAGGCAGGACAGGCAGGACAAGATCCGACTCTTTTAGTTTATAGACCATGGACACCGGAAGATATCCGGAAAGCCACAGAAGGTATTCCCCACCCAAAAGTGAATTTTAGAAAATTTTTAGAAGATTTACAGGGTATGAGATTAAGTTACCATTTGAATGGAGAGGAAGTAGAAAAAGTAGTTAGACAAATTGTTTGTCCAGGTTGGCACATGATTTGTGGCAGCTGGAATCCTCGTGACGCACAACTTAGACCACTCCCACATACTGATGCAGAATTGGATGGCAGAGTAAAGGGTCTAACAGACCGAATCTCTGAAAAGTGGAAGCCTAGGGCTGATTGGACTTGTATTAATCAATGCATACAGCAAGAAAAAGAAACAGTAGATGGGTACTATGCCAGATTATTAGAGTGCTTTAACAATCATAGTGGCATGACAGTTCCTGAAAATCAAACAAATGATTCCCCGTATGAACAACAATTGAAAAATGCATTTTTAAAAGGTTGTATTGCACCTATTAGTAGCTTCATTACGAAGCATATGATAGATCATTGAACAAGTAGGTTACAAACCTTACTTGAATATGCTAGACATGCAGAAAGACATTTTAATAGTAAAAAGAAAAAGAAAACCCAAGTATTTTCAGCAGAAGATGGGTCAGAAGTATTTGTAGTACAAACTGGGAAAAAGGGTAAGAAAAATACCCAGGGAAATAAACAATCTGACAAACGATCAGAAGATTTTGAGGAAAGAAAGAAAAAGGGTGAGTGTTTTAAGTGCAGGAAAAAAGGACATTTAGCGAGGGATTGCAGGCTAAACAAGAAGGCGACTACAGAAAATAAGGAGGATGAGGAATGACTATATGATAGTCAGGAATCATTAGATGAGAGTGAGCAGGGAAAGGTAAGCGTAAATGTGATAGCAGGAGAAGAGGATGTGACACAAGGGGTAGAGGATGTATATGAATACACAGACGTAGAAGAAAATGAAATTTTAGACCTAGCTCTTTTGAGCTTAGACCTTTACTTAGCAGACATGAAACCGGAAGTGACGCTTCTGATGGAGGGGAGGGAAGTTAAATTTTTGTGTGACTCAGGGGCTTCACGCACCCTGATACACCCTTCCAAACTGTCGGAAGATACAGAATCACCAGATTATATACTAGTGAAAGCAGCTAATGGACAGCTGTATCGGAAGCCACTCTCCCGTGACATTACAATAATAGATCCCGTTTCAGGGATGACTCAGTAAAGTAAAATTGTAGTTTCTGCAAAATGCCCAGTAAATCTTTTGGGTAGAGATTTAATGCAGATATTTGGCATAGCCGTAGTTCCAACCATGCAGGGTATGGAAGCACAATGACAAATGGACACTTTTGTAGTGCGACCGGAGGGTGAAATGTATTATTGGTACAGCCAGAACTTGGTTACGACTGGTCCAGGGGCAGTAACCGAAGAACTAATGAACGTAGCCATTAGAAAGTTCTCCTCCCTCAACATTGACAAACAGCATTTGTTGCATTGTACTCTATATTACTGTAATAGACCAGGACCTGATAAAGATTATGAACAAGAATTGTTTCAAAACCATGCAAACAGGCTAGTATTGCGAAACTTGTACTGGGATACAGAAGGGAACAGTGTAGCAAGCTGTTCATTGCCCCAGGAATTTTTAGCACTTTACAAATCCAATCGACTGCCCCATGTTAGTTTGACTAAGAACAAAACTTTAAAATGGGCAGACTTAGGTGAAAAAGTCACGAGGTGGGAAAGGCAGACAGAATTAGTGCTCTCTGAACAGGGAGTACAGAAACAGAAATTGAATTGGATCACACAGACACACCCAGCTGTACACTCACAGGCTAGTGAGAATAGCTGAGTATTACTCTTATTGGAAGAAGAGGAAAAAGCCTTGCGAGACATACCAGACATTCTCTGGTCAGCAGGGAAATCAGATGTAGGACTAATACGAACAGCAGGACCAGTTACCATAATGCCAAAGTCAGCTTTTAGGCCCCAGAAAAGACAGTATCCCTTGAGAAAGGATACAGAGGTAGGAATCAAACTTATCATAGCAGCCTTACTTAAGGAAGGAGTCTTAAAAGAATCTCCTGATTCACCATGTAACACACCTTTATTTCCTGTCAAGAAAACAAACGGGGAATGGCGTATGGTCCAAGATTTACAAGCAGTGAACAATGCAGTTATATGCAGGGCACCAACGGTGCCAGATCCACACACTTTACTGAATGATTTAAAGCCAGAACAGAAATATTTTTCAGTGGTAGACATAAGTAATGCATTTTTCTCAATACCGATACAAGCTGACAGCCAGTATTGGTTTGCATTTACATTTCAGGGAAAGCGGTACACATATACCAGATTACCACAGGGATATTGTGAAAGTCCAACAATATTTGCACAAGAAATGGCAAGCAATATGGCGGGATTTTTCCCACCGAAAGGTAGTCAGATTCTACTTTATGTAGACGACATTCTACTGGCAGCCCCCACCCAGCAAGAATGCAAGGAGGACACGATAGCTTTATTACAATTTTTAGCTACTCAAGGTCACAAAGTAAATAAAAACAAGTTACAGCTTTGGAGAAAACAAGTTAAGTACTTGGGATATGTAATATCCAAAGAAGGTAGAATATTAGATGAAAACAGAAAAACAGCGATTTTACAAGCACCTAGACCAACTACCAAGAAGGAAATGATGTCCTTCTTAGGAACTACTAATTTTTGTCGGAGTTGGATACCAAACTATGCTTTGGAATCTGCTCCACTGGCTGATTTAATATTTAAAAAACCGATGGCTGCACAGGATTTATTACAATGGACATCTGAAGCAGAAGCAGCCTTCTGTTAGCTGAAACAATTGATAGCATCATCCTTAGTTTTAGGATTACCAAACTATAACAAGCAGTTTACCCAAACTGTAGATTGTAAGCAAGGTTATATGACATCAGTATTGACACAGCAACATGGGGACAAACAACGCCCCATAGCTTATTATTCATCACAGTTAGACCCAGTGGTGCGATCCTTGCCCCACTGTGTACAAGCAGTAGTTGCAGCTGCAATGGCAGTGCAGGCTTCAGCCTCAGTAGTATTATTTTACCCTCTCACATTGAGAGTACCTCATGCAGTCGCAATTATTTTACTGCAAGAAAAAGTGGCATATCTTTCTCCAGCAAGGCATCGTTCCTGTATGACCATTCTGTTGAGCCAACCTCATATGACAATTGAACGATGCAGAACTTTGAATCCGTCAACTTTGCTTCCAACCCCTGCAGATGGCAAACCACACTGCTGCCTGCAGGAGATTGAGCAAAAGACATTACCTAGACAAGACCTTACGGATGTTCCCTTGGATGATGCCGAGGTGACATGCTATGTGGATGGCTCGTGCAGGAGGGGTCCTACAGGACTGAACCTAGTAGGGTATGCAGTCGTTTCTGATACTGAAACTTTACAAGCAAGATCTTTACCACACAACTTATCTGCACAAGCAGCAGAATTGATTGCCTTAACAAGGGCATGTACCTTAGCAAAAGGTAAGAAAGTGAACATTTATACTGACAGTCAGTATGCTTCTTCTACTGTACATGTTTTTGCGCAACTGTGGAAAAATAGAGGAATGATAACATCTACTGGTAAACTGATTAATCATGCGCAACTTATTTTAGACTTGTTAGATTCAATTCAGTTACCTAAAAAGTAGCTATTTGCAAATGCGTAGCTCATACAAAACAACAGGATAGAATTTCAAAAGGTAATGCATGGGCTGATACAGCTGCAAAACAGGCAGCCTCAGCCACAGAAACTTTTCTTTGGAGTGAGGAATTACAACCCTCAGAGACTTTAGATTTAGAAATGTTAAAAACAATGCAGACACTTACTACAAATATTGAGAAACAAAAGTGGATAAAACGAGGAGCAATCCTCGAAAAGGGACTGTACATCTCCAAGGAAAAGAAACCGATTTTGCCATCTAATTTATTTAGATATGCAGCGTTGTTGAGCCATGGGCAGAGCCATGTCTCAACAGGGGGAATGGTACAGTTAGTGAATCGAGTGTTTACAACCTATGGGTTTACAAACTATACAAAAAAATTTTGTGCAGCATGCCATGTTTGTAACAAGCATCATGCACAAGGGGCATTGAAGCCTAAGCAAGGGAATTTTCCTACACCACCATATCCATTCCATACTATCTGTATGGATTTCATAAAGTTGAATAAATGCAAGAATAAGAAATACTCCCTTGTTATTATAGACATGTTTTCCAAATGGGTAGAAGCATTTCCAACTAAAAATCCAGATGCAGCTACGGTTGCAAAAGTCCTCGTTAAAGAAATTATACCCAGATTTGGTGTACCGGAAAAGATTTATAGTGATAACGGGACACATTTCATGAACCAAACAATCCAACAACTTAGTCGTTATTTCGGAATATCATTAAAGTACCACTGGGCGTACCACCCCCAATCTGCAGGGCTAGTAGAGAGACACAATGGGGTACTGAAAAATAAACTTAAGAAATTGATAGAAGAGACACAGAAAAATTGGGTGCACTGTGTGCCTTTAGCACTGTTGAGTATGAGAACTGTTCCAAATGTAAAGGGATTAACTCCTTTTGAAACTTTGTTTGGGAGGGCATATTATACACCTCAGTGGAAACCTCTCATGTCTACAGAGCAGGAGGCTGACAGTTCACTTGCAGAATATATGAGGAGATTTTTGAATAACAAACTTTTGCAGTTAAATTCTGTTTCAGATAAAGAGCAACCGAAATCAGAAGCACCAGTAGCCCCCGGCACCTGGGTGTGGGTGAAGATTACGAAACGGAAGAATTGGAGCTCTCCAAAGTGGGAAGGTCCATACCAGGTACTGCTGTCAACACCCACTGCAGTCAAAATCGCGGAGTGAGCTTCCTGGATTCATTTGACACACTGTAAACTGGTTAAAAACTTTGAACTGGACAAAAACTTTGTTACTGTTGCACAACAAGAACAAAATGGCCAGATACAGAGTGAGTAGAGACACTGAGCAATTTCAAAAAACTTGTATGATTGTTTTTATTGCAATTTTGATCACACTGTTCTTTTTGCTGTGGCCGTACTTTTTTCCTGCCACAAAGGTTGAACTGATTAGACGCAATGAACCAAACATAGACTGGCATCCGAACTTCAACACTTAACAGGCAATTACACATGTATACGCAGAGACTTTCAATGTTTCGAACTGCTGGGTCTGTACGGCCATACCAACAGCATACAGGGTTTGTTAATGACTGCTATCCCCCTAGCGGTCAATGAGACCTGGGAAAATCTGTTTTTTGACACAGTCGCTATAAAAGCACAAGATAAGGTAGCACTGTATTTGCCTGTGATACAAAAAGGAATTGTATGTTTTTATAAAAATGACTCCATCCATGGATGGAGTAAATGTAATGTTACTGTACAGTATAAATGTTATAGAAAACCAAATGATTTGAGTGGATCTTGTAGTACAGATTATGACTCATTTTTGAAATCTATGCATAAAACTCTTGATCAGGTACAGCACAATCCTGTGCTTTTCAAACAGTTATCAGTGATAGATAGGAAAATGTTTCATGCAGGGCAGTCATTTCGTAACAAAGTAATGACAAAAGTAGAGGACTGTTATTTTGTATGTGGAAAAAAGGCATATAAATGGTTACCTGAGAATTGGTCTGGCAGTTGTTTTTGGGATACCTGGTTCCGGCCATCCGACACACTGCAGCTTTGCCTCAGGGGAGTATTCGAAATACTCGAGTCGTAACCAAAAAGACTGTTAAGAAACCAGAGAATCCAGTGGGACGAATCGAATTGGGGTGGAAAGACCATCATAATGTGGGAACCAAACTTGTGCACATGGACTTGAGCGATGCTGTTATATCCTGGGCAGGTATATCACCCATGTATGGCGGAGTCAAATCAGTATGGGAATTGCGAAAACTGTCTAAACTTCTCGAAATAATGAGTAATGCAACTTTTTCTGCCCTTGAACTGATAACTGATGACCTGAATGCTATGAGAACTGTAGTGCTTCAAAATCAAATGGCTCTTGACTTCACCCTAGCGGTGAGAGGCGGAACTTGCACTTTAATCAAAGAAGAGTGCTGTGCGTTCATTCCTGACCATCGGCATGAGATCAATGACCATCTCGAGGTGATTCAGCAAGTGTCGGCCATGATCAAACCAGGCCCAAACCCTCTGACAGAGTTTTTTCAGAATGCCTTTGGGGGGGTGGGGCTCCATCTTTATGAACATATTGATTGCTATTGGTGTAGGTTTACTCCTAATAGGAGTTTGTATTTGTTGTGGAATCCCCTGCATGAAGAAATTAATTAAGGAATTCATAGATATATCTGTATCTGAAACTATGTATCAAAGTACTGAATTTGAAGAGCTGCGAGAATGCGAGACACTTTCATAAAAGTTTAAACTGAATGACTTTCTTAACTGCAAATCCTAAATGGAAGAGGTTAGGAAAAGAAGCAAGCTGTTTACCCTTTTCTGAAAATAGAATAAAAAGTATAAACAGGAGGGAGATGTTAGAAAAATATGTATTAATATGTGTATTCTTAATGCCAAATTAATAATCAAGTGTTTTTAATATGCTTTTCATTCTATTTCTCATGCACTGTGATTTATATAAATTGAGTTTCATATGAGACTGAAAATGTGCTTTACTAAAACTGCAGCATGCTTACTGAAACTTGCAAGTTGCCCTCTGACCTAGTAACTGCTAGCACAGCAATATTCTTGTTTATGCCTTGTGGATATGTACTTGAGAAGCAGGTGTTTATCTGCTAGGTCAGAAGCATATGAATAGACAATATACCATTTTATAAATGTAATGATTCTAGACAAACAGCCTTGTTCAGAGGATGGGAACCTCTGCAGCTGCAGTAGTTTAGAGATAAGGTAGACAAAGGATTATTAGAGAAATGAACTGCTAGCATTGTGTTCGATTTAGCTATAGTATCTTGAATGTAACATAACAAGTATCTAACTGAAAGTAACCAAGGCCATATTGTTTTCCTCAGGAAGTTTCACATAAAATTGTTTAAATCAGCAGAAAATCATGGGAAATATGGTCAGCAGGTGATGACCAAAAGGTGGTAATCCGTAACGTCAGCATGGTAGGACAGGATTAATTTGATAACCTATAAAAATGAATGCATTTCCTGTTTCTGGTTAGACAAACTCTGTATTAACACATTTTTGTCTCCTTGCTGCAAGATTAAAGTGCCTTAACCTGAACCTACCGTGTTTTGATAATTTTTAAAGTATCTTTTTCCTTTGACAGTTATCCTCTAGGTCCCCTAAACTGTCACCCATATCACCATAACCATGTATGCCAGTAGATATCATCTCTTCATTTTTTAACTCATACCCTGCATCATTTACTCTTTTTTCTATGTAAATCTTGTTAGTAGGGTATACTTCATGTAATTCATACTGACGTATGTCACAGTTCAATTTCCTCTTTTTCTTGTGAAACTGCATATTACACTTGGTCGCTACTCTATTAATAATTTTGGTGTACAATGCTTCGTACTGTGGAAATAAAAGATCCTGGAGAATACTTTGATTCATCTCATTTAATTCCTGCTACAGTTGCATTTTCATTTGTTCTTGATAAAACAGTACTTTATCTAATAAATCCAAGCCCCACTGGTCAAATAAACCTGCAAAATCTCTAATCATTTCAGTGCTGTAATGCAACCCAAATGGAAATTTAAAAACCCTTAAGCCCTGAGGCACAACTTTTACACTAATGCATTCAGTAAAATACATGCTTTCTATTTGCAAAGTTTTAAATTTGTATAGTTTTTTTTTAAATGCAAAAATCAGTTCTTTTAAAGAATTAACATTGACAAAATGGTGAATAACTTTTTCACTAGATATATTATTCAACTCTTAGAAGTTAAAACTTTTTTTTACTAATTTTTCATAAATGTTAGCACTGTCATTGTTGCCCATAGGCAAACCGGTTTGACCAGAAAGCAAATAACTAGAGCCACAGTCTGCATTCTCTCTAGTTGTAGAGTGTGAATGATTATGATTTACAGTACCTCTTTTTTGTGTGTTCAGCGAAACTCGAGTGTCCGCTCGGCTCTCAGACTGAATAGAGTCCGTTTCCACTCCATGATAAACTGCTCCATTGAGAATAGGGCCCAAAACTCTCTTTTTTTGTGGAAGAAAGCTTCCTTCTTGTAGTGTGAGATGCTTGCTCATCTCCTGGTCTCCGCCATGATGGATAATGACTGCCGTGATGACATCATGGCATCTCCTCTGTTCTTGAACTTCCCTTACAAGCAAGGGAGGGCTATCTTCATTACCATGGAAACCTCCGCTCTGTTCTCCATTGAAGCCACTAATCCCTGTTGTTTTGGAAGTTGTCATCTCCTTGCTGAAGTTCAAAAAAAGTTCCAGGAGTCTGTCAACCTCCCCTTTTAACTCTTCCACTTCCCTTTTCAGGGCTCCAAGTTTCCCTACCAATGTAGGGCTCATTTAAGCTGCCTCGTCAAAAGTATCTAGTGAATCCATAGTTCCGACATCAAATAAAAAAAGACAAAAACCAAATAATGGTATGTTGGTGATCAATAGACCAAAATCACAGAAAGAATGCACCAAAAGGACCATGGAAAACTCCTTTTAATAAATAGTATTTAAATGTTTCACGGGTTAGGTTCAGGTTGTTCTGATGAAGTCAATTCATTGATGAAAGCGCTCAACATGAAGTACTGGGTATTTGGATTCCATACTGTTTTTTTATCTGTTTTTATTTATTAAAAGGAGTTTTCCATGGTCCTTTTGGTGCATTCTTTCTGTGGTTTTACCTTTAATTATACTATTAGACTCAGAGTTTTTTTATTTTTTGCCTCCTGTGGTTATTTCTGGATTTCTTCTTCTATCATTTTTGGATATATTGGGTTTTAATGAACTTGACACTTATCTGGGGTTTGCTGCTGGTTCTACGAACACATTTTGATGACGTTTATCTGGGTGCCAAACCAGGTAATGGCTTTATATTCAACTATTTAGTCCGCAATGAACGTCACCTTTTTCGTTTCAAACATGAAGCAAGCTACGCTTTAAAAGTTTTTTTTGTGGCAGTTATGTGTTTTCACTAAGGTGTATGGACATTATTCAACCTGGGTCAATCAACTGCTTCACAACATAGCGTTTAACATTTGAAGAACTATTTTCATTGACATACGTTGGTTAATGGGCATCATTTTGTAAAAAGGAACTTTGCAACATCTTCTGCTTTGTGTTTGCACTTAGGGTTGTCTCGAGGACATTGTTGGATCTATATTTTGCCAATTGGCTTTTTGTACAAACTAAGTGCCGAGAATTGTTGGTTCAACCTACCACTCTATATAAGAACATTTTCAGCTTGGTGAGCCGTTTTTCGACAGATGCCATTTTGCATCAGGGGCTTTCTAAGACATTACGGCTTTAATACTGAATTGTAGCCAATATGGACTTAAAATCATTGTGGTGATTGAACAATCATTCCATTTGGCCTTCAGACTGTTATACCATTTTGAAGGGACATTTGCAATCAAAGGAATACTAGTTGATAGGACTAGTATGTTTTGTACATATGGAAAACATCAGTTTCTTTGCAATGTTTAATCAATATGTTATGACTGAATGTTGTATTTATCTTATTATCTGGCTACAATGAATTCAGGTTAGAGATCTCTCATGATGCTCAGCATACAAATATATTGATGACAACACTTGTTTTTGGAACTGGGGCTTCGTAATTTTATAAATATCAAGTATAGATATTTACCAAATATAGGTTTTTGTTTCTATTATAGATACAATAAGGCCAATTAAGCCTATACACCAATTGGTTATACAAACTGCAGCCGTTTAGTTTGGGTTGGTGTTCCTGTTTTGAGATTATTTTTCGACACCTATCAATATGGAGCTATATGCCTACACCATCTTATTTAATTAAGCTAAGGGGCATGCATATTGAGATTTAGTCTTCGGTATTTAGTGTTGGTAATAATAAGGGCCATTTGAGGTCTCTATTATATGATTTTGCTTTCGGCACAAAAAATTACCAAGTGGAGAGGAAAGTCAGCTCACGGACTTACTGCATGTTTTCAAGGAGTTGAGACGAAAGTCAACTCTCATAAAGAGCATTACAGACTTATTTCTTTTTTTTGGTGCTGAAGTTCCTGGTCTGTGTATTGAAGTAATGGATGCATTACAACTAATCAAAGGCAACTTATTTGGCAGAGATGAAGGTTGGCGATTTTGCCTTGAATTAGGTTGTTTGATTCATTAATACATTTATTAGACATATTCCCAATTATTGCATTCCCTTAATTATTGTTTAAATTTTAAGGGTGTAATTGCTCTATACTGACAGATCTTGAACTATGGTCCAACATTTATAATATATATATATATAATTAACAACATTTTTTATGGACTTAACTGGCTGCACTTTGTATTCAGACAATTGTTTGTCAGGTTATACAACCACTTGGTTTTCTATTTAGGATTGATAGTTATGATGTGATCACATTTTTACATCCTAGAGTTTTATTGTATTAACCAGAATATGGGAAGTATTGTTTAAGGCATTTACAGTTTATTGACATATAGTTTTCATTCTGACCAACAGCTTGCATATTGCAAACTTTATTTTTATTTTTTTGAATTTGAGTTGGGGAAGCATTTCTTGGTCTTATGCAACATTAATACTTATTGATAGATCACAGACAATTATGGATCTTTTAAAACTGTTGGAAGGTCTCTCAGCAGATCGTGATAATTTGACAGTTTTTGGATTAAGACCATTAGGTTCAGACAACACAACTTTGGATAAGGATGATCCTGATTGTCTCTGTGGGGTATTTTTTCAAAAACTAACAAAGAGTGTGAAGACACTCAGATCTAACATTTGGCATCTGAAGCTTTTTAAAACATATAAACTTAAGGACATCACCCCTAGGGGTCTGCGTGTTCACACCCAACCCTTGGTTAGCCAGATAGATGAGACACTATCTCAAGATTGGGCACAGGCCCAGCATAAAGCTTCTCTGCTGTTTGTGGATGCTCCCACTTCATACTATGAAAGAATCATATATCAATGTATTGTTGAAGTAACTAACAACTGTGAAGAAGCTAAAACATATGAAGGGCAACCCTTCTTCAGCAAATATTTGAATGATTTGGCTACAGACTTTTGGCTTTGGAACAATAAATGATAAAGAAAAAAACACAAAAATTTAATAGAGACATATTAGATTATGACAGAGGTAAACCATTTGGCACAAATAAGAGTGTCAGATTTCAGGATTCAGGAAACAAACCAATCAATAAGAAAAAAGACCCAGATCCAAACTTAGGAACAAAAGTTATACACATGGGGGAACATCAGGAGATGACTCATCCTCAGGCATGGACCTCGATCCTATCTCCACTCAGGAGTCTCCAGTAGTGAAGAGGAGACGTAGCACTGACCCTTTAGGGGCAAGAAACACAGTGGGGTAGGAAACACCGGAAAGGTACACAACATCCAACAACTTTTGGACATGATTCTATCACATTAAACGTCAATAATGTTCACAATATTTCTTCTAAACCTTTGTCAGATGTTGAAATAAAACTATTGAACAAAGGGTTAAATTTTGTTCCATCTTTTTTTGTGGCTGAACATGCTTTTGTAAATGACAATCATGAATTTTGTAGAATTCTTAACCTGAAATTATTTTTTTCAGATTCTAATCAAATTCAAAGATCTACTGGATTCCACTTCCGCAAATCCAGTTTCATACCTTCCATGGACAAACATGTTTCAGTCTTTAAAGAATGTGTGCTTAAAGATTTACATTTCAACATGAATACATACGCCAGTGTTAAACAAAATCTTACCAGACAAGAACTGGAAGCCCTACATGAGCTTAGCAATAACCACAACATGGTAATATTACCAGCTGACAAAGAGGGGGCAGTGGTCATCATGGATTGGAGCATGTATGAAGCAGAAGCCACAACACAACTGTCCAATAGTAAATTTTACATGCATATGCCCCTAGACCCAACATTTAGGTTAAAAAATAGTTTGATGCCTTTCTGAAATTGGCACAGGTGGAAGGAATCATTGATCAGAGGATTGTTTACCAATTGACTGTCCAAGATCCTAGGTCACAATATCTATACCTACTCCCCAAAATACATAAACATCCTACCAAACCACCAGGTAGACTGATTGTTTCGGGTCGAGGATCTCTGACAGAACCATTATCTACTTTTCTTACAGAATATCTACAACCACTTCTTCCTCTAGTCAGATCTAGAATCAAAGACACCACTCAATTTCTCAATATCATCAATAACACACAGTTGGAACCAGGTTGGCTTTTATGCACATTGGACATTACCACTCTATACACAAACATCCCACATTGAGCAGGATTGAAAGCCATCTAATTCTGGCTAAATAAAGCTGAATTATATACTTTGGGTTTCAATACTCTTCTTGTTTGCTTAGCTAAACATGTTCTCACTAAGAATGTTTTTTACTTTCATGGGAGATGTTATTGGCAGTTAAGAGGTACAGCTATGGGAGCGTCCTTCGCTCCCATTTATACAGATCTTTTCATGGGCTACATCGAAGAACAATTGATATATGATGAGAACCATAAAATATTTCTGGATAACATGGACATTTGGAGACATTATTTGTATGATTGTTGGATGGTGTGGAGGGGTGATGCTGGATATGCCCAGGAATTTGTGGAATATCTAAATGAAAATAAGTGGGGGTTACACTTCACACTTAATTATGATTACAGGTAAATCACATTCCTGGATGTTCACATCTTACGTCAGGATGACCATACACTGCAAATGGAGGTTTATAGATAATTTCCCCAATTTAACACCTTACTTCATGCTTCCAGTCACCACCCCTTCCACATCATCCAAAACATCCCAACATCCTAATTTTTACATATCAATCATATATGTTCTTCAGATGAAGCCTATAATACCAGTAAAAATGATCTATCCCAAAGATTTCTAAGCAGGGGCTGTGATACAGACAGCATTAATAGGGCATGTTCATTTGCTACTGAACAAGATAGGAGGACGTTGCTGACTTATGGGAAGGGATCCAAGAGGAGTGATAAACAATCTTCCCAACCTGTCCGTCTGGTCACAACATTTGGAAGCAATATCGATGGCTTCAAACACATTATTAATAACCATTGGGACATTTTGTTGACTAATGAAAAATTAGCTTGAATGCTCTCTCCACAATGTCTTTTTTCCTACAGAAGAGGTTGTACAATTAACTCCCATCTTACTCACTATAAAATTCCACTCCTATTACTACACAACAAACGACTTTATATGGGGACAAGTTAGTTGGCAGTAATCCTTGTAGCCATTGCAGTGCTTGTACATGTTTGCAAAACAAAAGAATTTACCAGCAGCAATACCCCACATATTTTTCAAATCAGATGCTTCGGCAACTGTAGCAGTGACTGGGCCATCTATTTGGTCACGTTTATATTATGCTGTTGAAAACTCAAACTGTCGACAGCGTAATAATCGACACGAAAATGTCGAAACCCCTGAACATCGAACACACACAAAAAAAAAAAAAAAAAAAAACACCCAAACGCAACACAAATTGCTCTATGCAGGGGGGCAAGCCCCTCTGCACCCCCCCACTACTTTAATATACCAACTCCGAGATCGCACTACATTGCAGTAAATGGAAATCTCCCCTTAATGAGATTTTCATTTACACGCGCAATGACTTTTGCTTTCGACATTTTAGTGTCGACAATATCAGCTTCGATATTGTCGGCCTTCAACAGGGTGAAGTAGACCCATTTGGCCACCTGTTTCTGATCTGCCTTTTATGTAGAGCAAACATCTCGGCCATTAAAACATAGGATCAGTGAACATCTTAGTGATATAAGAAATAAAAGAATATCCAATACTCTTTATAAACATAAAATGATCCATGCCACTGTTAAATTTCAATTTATAATTATTGACAAAATTCAAGGAAATAAATCTAATAAAACAGGTGGGCATTCTATATTAAATAATAAGGAATCTGGATGGATTGTCAGGCTGGGGGATCTGTTTAAGCCCGGCCTCAATAAATTAAGATAATTTAGGCATGTACCAATCAGCTTTGACTCTGGTCTAATATTGCATTATATAAATGTGAAGTGAATGAATGTTAGCTAATGCACTGAATAAGGCTTTACTTCTGGCCGAAACTGGTTTGCTGTTCCTTTTTCCACATTAAAGAATTTTATATTCTACACATCTCCTTTGTGCTGGACCATTTTGTGTGTTTGATTACATTTTGGTTTGGTCCGTGCACCCCGTCTCACTTGCGTGGGGTTGAGTAAAGTTGGAACAAAGGCCCAAACCCAGTGACAGACTATACATATTGGCCATACAAAGTAAGAATGCGATTAGAGTAACATTTATTACTGTAGCATAAGTGTTGTCTGAGGGGTCTGATGGGTGACAGATTCTGTGTCAGTTTTCTGACAGCAACTATCATTCAGTGGACAACCATTTATCAGACATGCACAAGTTTGTGCAAGATGGACCACAACTATTAGCTAAACATGGTGACATTCTGCAAACATCTGCATAGTTGAGATGTATGATGCCAACAGGGAACATATTCAACAGCAGGTTTGCATTGCTGTCTGTCATTGTGACACACTGGTGTGGGTGGACTGTCCCCATATAGTTGTTGGAATGTGCTATTCTGCTATTTGTCCGACAGTGGCTGTGTCACATATTAGTGAGAATTTGCTTGTAGAGGATACACCACAGTACACTGCAGTGATGCCTGCAGAGACATATAGCAGAATCTGTCCCAGCACACAGGGATATTACCCAGTATTGCTACTATCTTGTTGATAGCCAGACATGTAGTGTGTCACCAAACTGTGAGGTATGATGTGTGAGGGAGCAGTGGATAGTGCAGGCCATTATGGGTGTGTAGGGCATGTACATAGTGGATATCCACATATCTGGTCCTGCAATGTGTTCCCCTCTTGTTGCCTTACAGGAAAGATGTACTGACGGAGACATCCTCCATTTTCATCTGAGGAAAATTACACTATACTGGATGCCCTCAGACTCAACCATCACATCTTGCTGTCAAGGGGTCACCACAATCATGAAAAGCAGGCAGCAGTGTGGGCTGACCTTGTGAGGGCTGTTAATGATATTGGCCAACAGGACAGGACCTATGAGCAGGTTCAACACTAGGCCACAGGCATGGTCAATGCTGCATGTCAAAGGGCAGCTGCTGTTGCCAGGGCTCATGATGCCACTGGTGGATGGCCTGCAACACAACAACCACTCTCAGCCACAGAGAATTCCTGGCAAACCTAGGATCAACCCACAGCTCCCAGCCAACCATCACACTATACATCCTGGAGGTGGGTGCCACAGCGTCCACATCAGAGGAGTGTCCAGGTAAGCAGACTGTGTTCAACAGTATAATACATTTGCAGTCATTGTGACAGGCTCTACAGATCAGTACATGGGTGTTAGGTCTATCTGCATGGAAGGGGTGGGCTTTTCACCACAGTTGTGCACACTTACTCAGAATATCAGCAATATAACCAGTATCTCAATAGCTACTGTACATGTGGATAGAAGCACATTTTACCTTGTAACACTGCAACAGTTGGTGTTGCTGACAATACCTCTCCCTTACCTTTTCACTGGTACATCAGGTGTGGCCCGAGTTCATGGTCCTGTACCTGGTAAATGTGATACTGTTGTTTTGCCAGATCAGGTATACCCTATGAATGTTAAGGGCTGCCATTTTGCATTTTGCACAAGTGTTTTGTTTAGCTAGTGTAGAAAAATTGTATGTTCCATTTTGGAGAAGTTAACTACAGTGCATAGCCTAGGGAATGCTAGGTGTGTATTTTTACACACATTAAAATGTTTGCACTTATAGTTATGAGCAACTATGAAGTCTGCTATACATGAGGCAATTACTGCAAAACGGCTATTCATACACAATAGGGAGAAGGTACATATCTGAGGCAGTGGTACTACAACTGGTATATCAGTATCAAGACAGGTGTACTGGGTTTTATGTGTAGTTCTGTCACATACACTGTCATATTGCATACCTCACTGGTGTATTGAACTGGCAACGTTACCCATATGTAGGTGATGTGCATGTTATACAGGGCTGGGTTGTCTGCGTATATTGTTGTGGGGGGGGTGTTGTGCATGGGATCAGAGATGAGAAGATGTGGAACATGTAATGCAGTTGTGGATCTTCATCTGTATGAGTCTGTGTAGATTACCATACATAATAGTGCAGGTGGTAATGTACTGCTTTTGTCTTGCTTCTCACAGGTGAACAGGGGGATTGGAGTCTGTCCCCCTCACAACCTGATGTCAGTGTATCATCTGACTCTGATGATGATGATGGCCATAGTGAGGCACAGGTGGGGTTGTCAGTGGATGAATCTGTCCCAGAGGTTGACATCCCTCTTCTGCCCCCACTGTCCCCACACACAGTCAGTATGCCCACACATACCCAGTCACCAGAGGCCACAGATATTGGACAGCCAGTGGGTGGTGACATAGTACAGGGCAGCATGAGAACTATGGCATCAGTGAGTGTAGACACTGGCCATAGCCAGAGAGCTGGAGAGATTCCACACAGGCAGATTGACAGGGATGCTCGAAGGAGGACTACTGCCATCCACTTCCTGTTGCAGTTGTTACATTGCAGGTCACTTGCCACATGTTTTGGGTTGTCATCAAGGCACAGGCAAGAGCTGAATGCAACACCAGATGGATGCATAGGGTTATGGATGCAGCACACTCTGACATTTGTGACTGCCTCCACCACATTGGTGATGCCATGGAATGTTTCACTGATGTCATGGACAGATGGTGGGCTCAGACAGTATCTGTCTTTGAGCACATGTTGTCTGTGCTGCAACATGTGGTTGGGGTTGGGCGTCGGACACATGGCAGTAGGCCAGCAACACCATGTGCTAGTAGTCCGCATAGCCATGCTCACTGACTTTCTCATATTGGCAGCACCTCCAGAGCTACAGAGGGAGGTGTGCTATCCACACCATGACATGGCAAGCCATAGGCACGTGGTCCTGGGTGGTCCAGTGGTCCTGTAGGCTTGTATCCCCACAGGACCACATGCCCATGGCAGGCCATGGGCACATGGTCCTGGTTGAGTGTACATAGGGAAACACCACACACACAGGGTGACATTTTGCATACCTCTCCCTGTACATGTTTTTGCAGGATGTCCAGTATTTTACCCCATACCTCCGTGTGTTCCACATAAATTTTTGATTTCCTGGTGCTATACTGTACATTGGTCGCTGACCTGTTGTACCTACTGACACATTTAACTAATAGCTTTTACATCCTGCAGCTAATCTGATCTGTTGCAGCCTGCTGTTAAACGAGCCATCTGCTAGGTTACTCAGAGTGTGTATAATGTCTGTTTGTAGGTATGGCCTATTGTGCCCCCAGTCACTCAGTCTTTGTCCAGCTTTCTTGCAGCAACAGATTGAGGGGTTGTTACAGTCTGTGGGACTACCACCATATGTGTACCCCACATGCAAAAGATGCTGGATCCTGCCAGATTTGAACCATCAACACCATCACACATGCTACTGTCCCTGGCCCACTGAGCCACACCAGCCACCAGACAGAGAGGTTTCCTCCCTCACACTATCAACATGATAGGAGAATTATCTGGTCTGCTGGTATATCATTGCAGACTTACTGTTACAGCAGTTGCATGGCAACACTGATCTGCTTGGGGTGGGGGATGACCAGTCTATGCTCTGCTGGCATAGACAGTTGTGCAACTGCCCTGTGACTTCACTGTTTAGCATCTCCCTGGACTAATGTCATGGAGTTTCCAGCCATGTGGCCTAGTGACTAATATGGGGCAGATACTATTGAACAGAGTACCTGTTGTCCCAAGTGTCTGTTAGATCTGTACAAGTATCCCAGTATAGACCTCTGCAAGTAGCCCAGTAGCGCACTATATATATATAGCCCACTATATTCCCTTACATACATCTGGCAGGTCCATACATATGCTACCATATTATAGTACCCTTTACAAGTGGTGTATAGGAGAGTGACTTACCTTGCAAATGCAGCAGTTGACAAACTTGTAGTTTGGGGCTGCCTCTGTCTGATGCGGACAGTCTTCAGCCAATTCATGCTGAGGTACAGGTTGTGTGGCCTGGCTGGCATCATTTTTACTGATATGTATGCGAGTTGGAATATGGTGTCAGTCCCTAGGGCCCTAGGTTGTCAGTCCATGTGCTATGCATTGTCTCTTGGCCAAGGCCAGGACATATTGGGCATGCCTACATCTGTCTACAGGGACAGCCTCGGGGGTTCCTCCTCCAAGTCCCCATGTGGGTGCAGCTGGGGTCTCCTAGGCACTGGTGGGGGGCTGTGTATCCCTTCCTTTTGCTGATCCTGCTGCAGCTGTTTCCACAGGATCATATTGTGTAGCATGGCACATACTGTGAACATCTGTGCACATGTGACTGGAGAGTACTGCAAGGCTCCACCAGATATATTGAGGCACCGGAACCATGACTTCAACAGTCTAAACACTTGCTCTTTGATGTTCCTGGTTTGTGCATGTGCCTCATTACGGTGTTCTTTGATGGATGTGTGTGCATTTCTGATGGATGTCATCATCCACGGTTCCAGTGTGTTGCCAGCATCCCCAAGTAAATGGTCATGTGGGTGTCCTCCCTAGCAAACATCTGGTACAGCTGTGATGAGTGCCAGATATGAGAGTCATGATAACTGCCAGGGCTGCCAGCACACACATTCATGATAATGCCCTGGGCATTGCACACAACCTGGCAGTTGATGGAGTGATACCCCTTGCAGTTTACATAGATTATACCCTCTTCACCAGGTGGTGCCTTGATGTGTACATTAATGCAATCTATGGTACCCAGTACCTCAGGGTTTTATGCTTCATGGTAGAAGAGTTGCATACTGCTGGCCCTCTCCTCGGGGGTGTGGGGAAGATAAATGTGCTCAATGGCATGTGGTAGCATGGCATCCAGGAACTGGTGGAGTACCTTGGAAGCAGATGCCTGTGAGACCTCCATCATGTCCCCAGTTGGTCTTTGGAAAGTACCTGTAGCTAGTATTCTAAGGGCTACACATACCTTTGTTTCCACTGGGTTGGGTTCCTCTCTGTTGGCTCTGGGTCTGAGTTGAGGGCAGCAGAGCTCACTGAGTTGTTGTAGTATGCCCCTGTCCATCCTGTAGCACTCTACAATCTCCAGCTCATGTAGCTCCTGGTAGGTTACCCTGGGCCTGAACACTCTTCTCCTTCTCGGTCTAGGCATAGGGTTAGCATCAGCAGCACCTGCATTGACCTCAGCATCCAGCACATACATATGTAGCAGACCTGCAGCAGCCCCTAGCATTCTCTAGGTTAAAAGTCCCAAGTCTGTACTCCAACGGTGCAGAGTATGGAGAAAAAGCAGATTGTAGGGTGTACATATACTTTATAGTGCTCTGCTGTAGGTGTATTCTGTGTGATTCGCTAGCTGTGATACATGCCATCTGCCAAGTACATCATTAAAGGGTTTAATGGCCCTAGTTTAAGTGAAACAGGGCTCATCAGTAATTAATACATCATTGGCTTTATCAGCCAATTTTTTTTGACAGACTTCCTTGCTGAGCACTGCAGCACATCACGCAAACCCATGCTACAGAGGTTAACAAGGCTTAGCAATGAGCAAACACTCCCTCATGTAAGGCACGCTCAGCATGGCTGTGCACCATGCAAACATGATCAAACCCACTCAAACCCATTATAGCATGCACCCCCAAGGTAAACAAAGCTTAATATTCACCAGACACCCCCCCTACTGAGCAGAACAGTGCGCCATGCAAATAGGTGCCGCTGAGCTCCAATGAGCCTAGAAGTTTGCAGACACATACCCTTTTGATATCAGCTACCTCTTCTGTGGACACCAACATGGTTCAGTGCCTACATGGATGGGATCTGCAGACACAGATACTCATTTTTGCTATTCAGTAACCCCCAGCTCATTTGCATACAGATCCATGCACAGTACCTGGTAACTACCCAGATTCAAGCCCTGCCTCATTAGCAACCACAGCAGTCCTACATTGTAATGCATTACTGTTACATACTCACAAATTCTGCTTTTTTACAATATTTATTTTCCATAATGGAATGCTTGCACACTGCAACATGGCACACAAACATACCCATGGTATTAAAAAAAAATAATTTTACATTATTTTCCATACGGTTTTGCACACACAGTGCTTACTTTTGCACATATCTGTGTCCTCTATACTATTTCTGCCACTGTAACTCCACTTCTCCAGCCCCTTGTGCCATTTTATCTTCCTGTACAAGGAATTTTTCCATGTACATTATGGACACCAACACGGGGTCTGCACAGCTGCCTATTTGCTTGCTGGATCACTCTACCTGCCTCATTTGCATGCATTTCACTTGCTTTTGAGGTGATTTGCATGCCAAGGACACATCTGCTTACTTTCGTGTAAAACGTGTGCCACTATGCCTACACGGAAAATAAGTCCATGTAGGCTTTATTAAATTCCCCCCATTGACAAACTGAAATAATGGAATTAGTGAAAGGATTTCTAGATAAAATATATGAAAAGGAAGAAGCTGAGGAGTAGAAATGGTGCTTTAAAAATATATCTGAAGGTACTAAGACAGAATTGGAAAATGAGATTACAATCGGAGCAATGCAGGAATTAAAAGAAGGGAGTAAAGAGTTGAAACTAGGATTAGGTGGGCTAAGTTATGAGTTTAACAAGTGAATGGAGATGGAAAATTTGTTTTTAAAGTATTAAATGAATGATTAGATAAAGAGTGCTATTACTAGAAAGGCTCACCCAGACTCGGCTAAACTTTGCTGTGAGGGAAAGCTTAGTTTGCTTTTTATTTGTTGTATTTTTTATTGCTTTATTGCCTTTTTCTATTTTGAATACTGTGATTTGTTTTCTTTACCTTGTGTTTTACTTGTATTCTGCTTTTAACTGCATATTAAAACTTGAAAAGAGACCACATCTCTGTCTCTTGTGAGTCAAGCAGAAATCAGAACAGATCAATTAAGGACTCACACATAAGATAGAACAGGTCAGTTAAGGTTAATCATCTGTGAACTGAGGGGGTGGAGCTAGGAACTAAACCTTCTATTTAAGGGGTAAAATAAAACATTTCAGAGCTTTACTAGAAAGGCTCACCCAGACTCTGCTACACTTTGCTGTGAGGGAAAGGTTAGTTTGCTTTTTATTTGTTGTATTTTGTATTACTTTATTGCCCTTTTCTATTTTGAATACTGTGATTTGTTTTCTTTACCTTGTGTTTTACTTATATTCTGCTTTTAACTGCATATTAAAACTTGAAAAGAGACCACAGCTCTGTCTCTTATTAGTCAGGCAAAATTTTTTTCCTCACCCTCACACCCGGTTACTGTTGTTATCTTAAACACCACTGTCTTTCTAGTTGCCTGCCCCTTATGTTAACTTGACCATATATCTCATTTCCTCCCTGTTTTTACTGGCTTGTGTGAGTAAGCGCAAAATTATCATTTTGTGAAATCACTCCCCTTCAACTATTTAAATTTATTGGCCATCCTACTGTATTCCATAGTACCAGAATACAAAAGTGCCCGCCCCCTTTCAATCTATGTTGCTGTTTTAAAAATAGTGGACTCTCCACTAAAACTTAACTTTTGGACAGGGAAAACTTAAGTTACCTACTTTCACATCTATCTCCTGTAGTGCACACTGCAGTGTTTAGGATAAACCATTTTTTTCATCTTACCTTTAAACATCCCTGTGACTAGCACTTGCTCTAAAACCTGCTGGAAAGCACTAGGAAGCCTTAAACTGATACAAGCACTCAACTCTCCTTGTTAATAAGGAGAAATTAATCGTAGGCACTAAACAGCCTATAATTGCAAATTATCTTGCTAAGGGAAAGGAAAACAGCTCTTGTACTTTACAAAAAAGCACCAAACCAGGCATGTCTAAAGGCCAGCTTCCGGTGATTTCTCCTGTCTACCTGGTAAATCTGGGCATACTGGGGAAATGCAGCAATTGCCTCATGTACACAGACAACACTCTCCTCCTACCACCCAACACTACAACCTGCGAGAGATGCACTTACATAGCCAAACTGGAAGCAAAGCTCACTCCACCCAAGATTGTGCTAGACAGTCAAGAAGAGAAGGTTAACACCCACACTACACCTCAAGCAACACATAGCCCTTCTAAACCCACACCACCAACACCTTCACATAGCAACACTGAACCCTCATATGCGGAGGCCCTTAACAATAACCTACCCAAGCAACAAGGACCTCTGAAGCTGAAATGCAAACAAATACCAATCACAACCAAAGTGTCACATAGCTAACAAACCAGTGTGCTACCAAATAACAGCCCCTAAGGCAAGACAACATACCCAACACTTTATTTATAGGTGATTCTATAGTCAGACACACTGATGTCCCACTCACCAGGCTGAACAAGGAGAAAATTCCAGTCAGCTGCCTGTCGGGTGCCAGAGTCTGCCACATAAAGCATGCACTCAAGTCACTCCACAACAAGTACAAATATGACTCTGTCATTGTTCATGTTGGAGTGAATGACTTGAGATGTACCTCCCTGCACTACATGAAAAGAGACATGGAAGAGCTCTCAGATCATGTGGCCCAGGCAGGTATGACCCTAGCCCTGAGTAGCATCCTGCCTTCACCCAGAATGATGCCACAGTATAAGGCCAAAATGATTGACTTCAACAATTGGCTAAGCTTCTGGTGTCATTCAAAGGGAATCCAGTATCTGTCTGTCTGGGATGACATGATCAACACACCACGATGCTTTACCAGAGATGGTCTGCACCTGTCTCCCCTGTGATTCGGGTTACTGGCTAAGGCTCTTGCCACCCCTATAATGCCTTTTTTAGACAAAGTTTGCAGGCCAAAACCACCACCATAACAGGTATAAGTATTCAAAATCTGAAGGTAATGCTACTCAATGCTAGAAGTCTAAATCTCAAAATGCACTCTCTCAAGGCACTTCTAAAAATGGAGAACATTGATATCTGTGCAGTAACTGAGACCTGGTTCAAGGATCCAGAGAGCACCCTTGCAATACCAGGCTACAACTGTTACCACACTTTTCGGTCACCAATCCAGGACCAAAACACTAAAGGTGGAGGAGTGTCCATATTCACCAAGGATATTCACACTACAGGCTAGTTGCCCAACACAATGTGTCTGAACATCTCCAGGTGCAACTAAGACTAGGTAAGATTGCAATCCAAATTGTAGCTTGCTACAGATCCCCCTCCATGCCCCAAGATTCTCACTACATCTTTCTAAACATACTGGAAAATATTAAGATACAACCAAACACCCTAATACTGGGTGATTTCAACTACCCTGCCATTAACTGGGAAAACTACTCATGTACTTTGCCCAATGGTTCTTGGAATTCATGAATTCCAATGACCTGGATCAACTAATCCATAGTCCCACCAGGGGCTCCAATATCCAAGACCTGGTCATTACCAACATGGGAAATTGATGCTCCACACCTATAGTAACCCCTTCGTTGGTCAGATCTGAACATAAACAAATCACCCTTGACATCCACATCCCTCCTCCACTGCCCAGTAAGGAAACCTCTGTAAAAAACTTCTCCAAAACCAACTTCATGCTATTCAAGTCAGAAGTGACAAACTTCATGGCACCCATGCAGATGGGAACTGAAAGTTCGACTGCTGGATCCTACACTAAGGCACTGTATGAGCACATCCACTCATGCATGAATCATACCATCCCAAATAGAACCAAGATGCTCTCCTCCAAAAAAAGGAAGCCAATCTGGTGGTCCCCTGCCATAAACAAACTTTACAACAAAAGGAAGAAACTGTTGCAGAAAAGAGGAAAATCCCAGGATGCAAAAAACTCCCTTACCAGCCTCAGTAAGAAGCCGAGATCCCTCATAAAATCCTCCAAAGCTAGTTATGAAAATAAAATTGCCAAAGATTCCAAAGACAACCACAAGGCATTCTATAGCTATGTCACGAATCTAAATGGCAATGCTCAGATTTGATCTGAGCTACAACAGAATGGCATTAAATATACTGATCCCAAGGATATTGCCAATATCTTATCAGATCAATTCAGTGCCAACTTCACCCCCCTCTCACCCTCTAAATGGCCCATCTAAATACCAAAAGATTGCCAAATTCCGGTAATAAGGGCCACACAGGAAAAAACGCAGTCTTCAAAGCTAAGAATACAGCATCCATGGGACCAGATGACATCCTGGGCTGTGTACTACATGAACTACAAAATGAACTGGCACCTCACCTAAGTGTCATGTTTAATCATAGCCTCAACTCAGACTTCGTGCCCACTGAGTGGCACACAGCTACAGTTATCCCACTCCACAATGGGGGATCCACCTTGGATCCTGGGAATTACCACCCCATCAGTCTGATGAGCCTGATCTGCAAGGCCATGGAATGTATTATCATGGAACTTATAAACAAAGACATTGGCAACCTTCAAACACTGTACTCCACCCAGTGTGGGTTCGTGAAGGGGTGATCTTGTCTCCTGAACCTGATTGACTTCTTTGAATCAGTCTCCAGAGCTGTGGATGAGGGGAAGGTGGTCCACACAGTCTATCTGGACCTTGCCAAGGCCTTCAACACCAATCCTCACTCTGGAATCATAGATAAACTTACTAAGCTGGGCATTAATCCCTACATCACTCGATGGGTTGCCAACTGGCTTACTGACGGAACCCACACTGTAAAAGTAGCCGACTCCAAATCCAGATCCAGACAAGTGAAAAGTGGAATACCTCAGGGTTCAGTCCTGGGACCGCTCTTGTTTGGCATCTACTTCTCTGAAGTACAGGCCAACACTAAGGGACTTTGGCTAACAAAGTTCGCAGATGGCTGCAAACTGGGAGCGATTATTGAATCCCCAAATGATGTGGATATTCTACAAAAGGGCCTTACAGAAACAGATGCTTGGTGCCAGAGCCATGGGCTCAAGCTCAATGCCATAAAATGTATAGTTATCCCCTTTGAGAAAAAACATGTACCCATGAATTACCACATAGGTGGTAGTACACTAAACACCGAAAGTGTGATAAGAGACTTAGGGACACAGGTGGACAGTGGTCTCACCTTCGATAACCACATCGCCACAACAGTCAGGAAATCCTTCTGTGTGGCACACTTCATCACTAAGGGCTTTTCATCCAGAAAAAAGGAGGTCATTGTCCCACTGTACTCATCCCTCATTAGACCCATTATAGAATACAATGCCCCATTTGGTATGTACCTCTCAAGACATCTGCAACAACTGGAAAGGCTGCAGAAATACCTCAATAAAAGAATCACAGGCCTAAAGCAGATGCCCTATGCCAACCATCTAAAAAAAACTCCAGCTATACTCTTTCACATATTGTCTACTCAGAGGCGATCTCTGCTTAACATACAAGGCCATGTCAAACCCAAAGCTGTTGGACATGCTACACTTAAAGAAATCCCAATCCCTCAGATCCACATGCTCCAAGGATCTAAACCTTGTCATCACAATGAAAAAAACATGCTGGAGGGATAGGTTTCTGACCCAGAGACTCCCCAGACTCTGGAATAGACTGCCCATACATGTCAAACAGAGTGCCTCTTTGGCCCTCTTCAAAAGGAACCTTGACGATTGGATAGGAGATAGGAAATTCACCCCATGGATCTTGTCAGTCGTCCTGCTAGACAGGGGTCCAGGGAAGTAAATATTGTGGGAAGAAATAGCCAGGAATTGTTATGGATAGGCTTATATAGGCCCGAGGGCTGATAGCCTAGTACCAACCTATGAATCTATGATCCTATGAAGAAATTTAAAGTGAGGTGACACAATTTATATGGAATAAAGATGAACAGAAATATATAGGAAATATATAGGAAACCAGTGACCAGTAATTTTAGGGAATATTGATTTTAAAATATTTATGAGAATATTACAAAACATGCAAAAAGTGTTGAATGAAGTGGAAATGATAATAACAGTAAAGGAAATAATAAGTATGATCTTGACAGAAGAAAGAGGTTAGATTGCTTCCATATGAGAAGGCAGTTGATAAGGTAAGTTATGAGACTATGTGGGAAATTTTAGAAGCACATGAAATAAATAAAAATAGTGGACATTATAAAAACTTGTTATGAAATTCATGGGTGAAAGTAACAGAAAATGGATGTATTGGAAAATAAATTAGGGTTAGAAGGAGGGGAGTTAAGCAGGGCTGTTCCTTAAGTATGTGTATTTTCATTTAATAATGAATTCAATTACTCATACTTTTGTGTCAGACATAGATGAAGTATTCTGGAAGATGGGAAAGAAATTGATGTACCAGTATGTCTGTCTTATGCAGATGATATGAGTATTGCACGAAAACAGAGGATGGATGAATGAAAAGTGTTATAAGAATTGATCCATTATTTAAAAAGGTGGGTTTAAGATTGAATAAAGGAAAAAATAAGGAAATTAATATATTGGGGTTACGCTTTATGAGTATAAAACACATTGAATCAGTGGAAGGTGAAACTGGAAGAAATAAAAAAGCATTGTGGAAAGTTTTAATTTATTATATAATGCAAAGGTACATATGTTAATTACACATATTTTGGGTAAATTTGCTTATGTTGGGGTGTTTCCATGCCATGTTAATGCCTGATGATATCGCGGCTCTCTGGCAATGTGGATGCTGACCCACTCCCGGTAGACGTTCCATTACAGACACTGCATGATCCAGAGTGTCATTTATTCTGTCCAAGGAATCACCAACATTGCTCAGACAGTCTCACACATTAGAATGCAAAACTTGTGGTACTCAGACTGTCTCTTCTGAGGCTCTGGTGGAACATGCCTAGACATATATTGCACCTACTGACACAACAACATCAGGAGGAGTGTGGACAGCAGGCGTCCTGTGTGGTACTTCACCCTCACAATGGCTACAGGAAAACTCTGTCAGCTCTGCAAATGGTGTAGTCACCCTACCCTGATCAATCATATCCCCCTGAACCTGTTCTTTCTCTGATGGCTTCATGTCATGGATATGTGTAGGCATACTGACTGTGTCCAAAATATGGGAAGGGGATATGGCAGCCACAACCTCAGTGTCAGACTGACTCTCTGTACCCCCAGACTGTGCCTCTTCATCACCATCATCATTATCAGAGGCTACCAGTATTCTAAATTCAGGTGGTGGGAGTTCCACAGTGCCAGTGGCAGACTCAGCTGTGATAACAAGTAATTAACACAACAAAGAGAGAAAGAGAAGAAGAAGAAAAAAAACAATCAAACTTATGCTAAGTAAAATTGAAATTAAGCAATAATAGATGCAAGTAAAGGCTAAAAAAATGAATGTAGACATATATCAACCTTCAATATAGTAATATAAAAAATTGCCTTACTATTTGCAAGTTGTTATGAAAAAGCAGCACCAGATGTGCCTAGACAAATGAAATGGAGATGAAAGAGGGATAAGCATTATGTATTGTTTTACAATATATAAAAAAAGATTTTATACACAATCTTCTCTTCATCTTTCTTCTCTCCCATTATCTCTCTCTGCCTCTCTCTACCCCATACCCCTCTCTCTTGCTCTCTCCAAAAAAAAAAAAAAAAATATATATATATATATATGTGTGTGTGTGTGTGTGTGTGTGTGTGTGTGTGTGTGTGTGTGTGTGTACACACACACACACACACACACACACACACACACACACACACACACACACACACACACACACACACACACACAGCATAGGTCATCCTCTACCTCAGCACCTACATCAACCACTACTCTGGAACTATGTGATAAGCTGTCTGGATCCCTTACAGTGGAGAGGAACTAATCCACCTCAGTCAGTGGTGGTTTGGTAGCAGTACCACCACCAGTGGCCCTCCATTCTTATTCTATAGCAGTGGCGCTGTTTTTGTTTTTTGTGAACATGTCACCGGCCCATGTCTGACACATCATCTACCACCTACAGCAGATGCAGTCATGGAAAGATTTCTTACCTTTGTCTCTCTTTAATATGTGTGAGCCATGTTGACATAGTGTCTGAACTATCACCTCATTCTCAGCATCTGAGAACAACTGTTTATGAGGGCTAGATTTCTTAGGAGCCATATCCCTACAAATATGTGTTAGAAAATTAAACAAAGTGACTGGTCACAAAAGAAATATGAGTGTATACAGATGCAGGCATCATGAACAGAAATTAAACATATATCTCTCTAGGACTACATGCAGGTAATACAAAACTATAACCCCCCCCAAAAAAAAAGAAACATTAAATGCAATGAAAAAATGCTTCAAGGGTGAGAAGAATGCACAAGTTAATTACAGATACCTGCATTTACAAAATATCTGAATTAAAATGTAATACATTAAATATGTTTACCATTTGGGTTAACCTTCATTTGATATCAGGTATGTGTCACAGATGTAACACATTTTTTAGACTGCAATGTTACCTTTATCATTGCTATTTGTCCTAAAAGTTTTTTATAGTGTGTCCATACCCTGTGAGAAATGCTTCTGTAAAGACAAATAACATCACCTGAGTTTACTTAAAACAATTAATGATATGATATCCTATAACAACACCAATGGACAAACTGCAGGCAGCACCCAATGCTATGTGAAAAGTAAGCCATCATTAATGTTTAAAACAATTAATTTTAAATAAAACATCACATACCTTCACAAAAATCTGTATGAAAGTAACAATACAATTACAGTAGTATCAAAGTCTCAGGATCCAAACACTCCCTCCTACTATGATACAAGTTCCTTACCAATACAATTAACTTATATAGTGCAGATCCAGTCCTGTAAGCCATGTGAGTATACACATCAGGTGTCAACTCATTGACATTCATGAATCTCACAATCTGTAATGGGCAGGTAAATATGGTGTGAAGACCTACACAGTTCTGTGCACATGCCCTAGCAGTATAAGTATGATAGTTGAGAAGTGTTGCTTGCTAAGGGCTTGCAAGTGTGAATGATTAGTAATACTGAAGGAATAATTAGTCTTTCACACTCTTGCGAGTTAGATGTACACTTACTAAGGGTGTGTCAAGTGGAATAGAGTTACCAAAAAGCCATTAATTACATTGACTGACTTAATAAATAACCTTTATAACAGTTTTATTAATAAAAGCTTATGACATAGCTATGCCTCTGACATAGCTATGCCTCTGAGTAAAAACTTGGCTGTAATTCATATGAGGTATGTAACATTTAAATATACAAATGCATATCAGAATCAATCCAAATAACATTGCATTCATGTTAGAGAAGCATGAAAAGGAGAAAAATACTTACAAAAGAAACAGAAGGAAAAACTGTAGTATTACAAAGTTTTTTTTTTACTATTGTGACAAGAAGTATCTAGCTTAACTGTTGCAAATATCCCATTAATCTACATATCAACTGGGAAACTACAAAGGACAACTGTGAGAAAATTCTTACCTTGGACCTTTAATGTAAAGTGATACAATGTCATATCTTGAGTGTATATAATCTGCTTTCCCTTCTTTATCATATGTCTATGTCTGTGGCAAATTGTCAAAATAATCTGAAATGTGTCATGTTAATATCATGGTGTTAAGGTTCAAATCTAGATAAAGTGCTATTTGTGTGAAAGCAGTAATGTTTAATATTACAGTATATTTTGATGTTACAAGACAACAAAATTAAGAAAACATTGCAAAGAGACAGTTTAAAATAATAATTATTTTGGCTTCGTCCTTTGCCTGCTGCTTGGCATTGCACACTGTTGACTGTCAGTGGTCATCAGCAATGAGTCATGATTCACTTCCAAAAGCAAAAAAACCTAATTTTAGTTTGGAATGCCAAAGTAGTACAAATGAGTCTGGCACTGGGGCACTGCCTTCGGCACTCTAGACAGTACTGATTGAAGAAACTGCATCTGTCAGCTATCTATTTCTGTGGCACAAGGTGCAAGTGCAGTGAGTTTGGAGAATGATAACATAATGCAGAGTTCAAATCTGGTTTACAAGTAATTTTTACTGGTGGGGGGGGTTAGAATAAGTATTAACACAATCTTTTATATATATTTAGACAGCCTAAGTCTGTGTGATAACTGTTAAATATATTAGCTATAGTTCTTGTGTGTTGCAAATATTTGGATGCTGGAATCTCAACTATTCATATTAATAACATTTGATATGCATGATATAAACTATGGCAGTTTGCAAAGTGTGATAACAGATAATAAGTTGTGGAAATATGTATACTATATGCTAGATTGCTTATCCATATCCCCCAAGTAGTGATGATGACAGTAATGCATTCCCTTTAAAATATGTCAGTATTATTTGCATATGCTGTCTCAAAAATGAGCTAATGTGTGTCCCCTTTCTCAGTAATTACCATTCCAATAAGTCCTGATGATATGTAAGACAAATGCAAGTTCTGATGTGGCAAGTCGATGTTACAAGGATGAATGTGTCAGGTTAATGTAATAAATGCTCTCTTCATTGTTAGATATACCGTATAATACTTTTATTTTTACTTATATATTTTTTTACTTCTGTATTTTCCCAGCACCTAGCAGTGTGGAATAGCTGTTCACAGTTGAAGAAAAAAATGAAAAATTTAATTTGGGCTCCTTCAGTAGTGCATATGAGCCTGGCACCATTGCACTGACATCAGCACTATGGACAGTAATGAGTGAGGAAAATGCACCTATTATCTATCTCTCTCAAGTGCAGTTAACTTGGAGAAAGAGAGCAGACAATGCAGGATTTGAATCCAGTTAACAGATAATTTTACTGAGGGGGTCAGAATAAATATTGTCACTCAATTTTCTTTAATAATGTAGCATTAAATACAAATAATTGCCAACATGAATTTGGCAACACAACTATCATAACTCAAATATTGTGTGCGTACATTATGTTAAACAGCAATGATGATAATTAATGTAAAATGCACTTGCATAGGTATGAAGTGTACAACTAGGGAGTATGCTGTAGGGCAGCAGGTAATGGTTCTCATTCCTGTCAGACACTACAAGCTGCAGGTAACCTGGGAGGGATCCTACAAGGTGGTAAGGAAGGTCAGTGATGTTAACTACATGGTAGAACTGCAAGGCAGGAGGCAGGATCACAAATTGTCCCATGTTAACATGATGAAACCTTACCATGATAGGGAGGCCCTTGTGCTGAGTATTTGCAGTGGATGGCAGGAATAATCTGAGTGGGATCTGGTGACTGATCTCCTCAGTGAGGCTCGAACTGAAACCTCAGTGGAAGGAGTAGCAATGTCCCAGCAGCTATCTCCTACCCAGGTTCAAGAAATCTGAGCAGTGTTACAGGAGTTTGGGGACATGTACACTGGAAAACCAGGGTGCACCCACCTGGTGCAGCACCATGTGGATACAGGACCCAAAGGCCTATTAAGCAGGCCCCTTATAGGGTGCCTGAGATAGTCAAACAGGCTCTGAAGGAGGAGGTACAGAAAATGTTGGAATTAGGGGTAATTCAGGAGTACAGTAGTCCCTGGGCCTCCCAAGTGGTGCTAGTACCAAAAAAGGATGGCAGCACCAGGTTCTGTGTGGACTACAGGAAATTAAATAGTCACACAGAGTCAGATGCTTATTGCATACCTAGGAGAGATGAAGCCCTAGAACAGCTGGGTGGGGCTACATATCTTACCACTATTGATCTTACCAAGTGTTACTGGCAGGTACCCATGACTCTCAGTGCTAGAGAGAGGTCAGCCTTTGTGACTCTTTTTGGCTTGTATAAGTTCACAAAGATGCTCTTTGGGATTAGAAATGCCTCAGCGACTTTCCAGAGGCTGGTAGATCATATCCTAGCAGGAGCAGGGGATTTTATCCTTGCTTACCTAGATAATATTACCATCTACAGCCATTCCTGGCAAGAGCACCTTCAGCATGTCAGAGAGGTACAGGGCAGACTACAGAGGGAAGGTTGACCATTAAGCCCAGCAAATGTCAGGTACGTATTGTAGAAGTCTCCTACCTGGGACATAGAGTGCAGAGTGGTAAGATCAGGCCAGAACTTGCCAAAGTGGAAGCCATTCAGGGATGGCCTGCCCTTGTTACCAAAAACTAGGTGAGGGCATTCTTAGAGACAGTAGGGTATTACAGAAAGCCTGTCCCTAGTTATAGTACTGTAGCTGCTCCCCTTACAGACCTGGCAAGGAAAATCAGGTCAGATAAGGTAGTGTGGACCCCAGCATGTGAGCAGGCATTCCAGAAGCTTAAAAGAGCTTTGAGAGGACCCCCTGTGTTAGCCAGTCCAGATTACAGCAAATAATTTGTTGTGCAGGTGGATGCTTCAAGCCATGGGTTTCCTCAGAGGGAGTAGAGCACCCAGTGGTATATCTCAATCATAGGCTCCAGTCCAGGGAGGAATGCTATGCAGCTGTAGAAAATGAATGCCTAACCATAGTGTGGGCACTGCAGAAACTTCTGCCTTATCTGTATGGAAGGAAATTCACTGTAGTTACAGACTTCAATCCCTTAACATGGCTACAGCAAGCCAACGAGAAAAATGCCAAGTTACTAAGGTGGAGCCTAGGGTTGCAAGCATATGATATGACAGTGTAGCACCGCAGTGGGGTTAGCAATGCCAGTGCAGATGGGCTCTCAAGACAGGGAATGGGGTAAGGTATTCCCAGAGAGGGTCAACCCTCTCAAGCAACATTTCTCAAGTGTTACTTGAAAAACTACCTTGAGTTTTCGGGGGGAGGGAGAATTGTGACACTGCCAGCCCAGCTATCTGGAATTTTGTAAATAATTCTATGCCATTTGTGAATATTGATATGATTTATGCAGAACAGTATGCTATGTAACCACAGTATATCCTGCTGGAACATAGGTTCATGGTTCATAGGTAGGTACTAAGCTATTGGCCCTAGGGCCTATACAAGCCTAGCCAAAAAGGTACCCTGGCTTTCACCACCCAAGAAAATTATTTTCCTGTGCCCCTGTCAAGCAGAGCCATAGAAGTGATCCCTGGGGTGAATTTCTTATTACCCATCCAATCATCAAGATTTTTCTTGAAGAGTGCTAATGAGGAGCTCTGTTTGACATAGATAGGTAGTCTGTTCCAGAGTATGGGAAATCTCTGGGACAGGAATCTATCCCTCCAGCATGTTCTGGTTATTGTGGTGACAAGGTTTAGGTCCCTAGAGCATGTAGCTCGGAGGGCTTGAGATTTCTTTAAGTGGAGCATGTCCAACAGCTCTGGGTTTGACATAGCTTTGTATGTTAGGCAGAGATCGCCTCTGAGTAGGCGATATGCGACGGAGAAAAGCTGGAGTTTTTTGAGACGGTCTGCGTAGGGCATCTGTTTGAGGCCAGTAATCCTCTTTAGGAGGTATTTCTGCAGCCTTTCCAGTTGTTGTAGATGTCTTGTGAGGTATATACCAAAAGGGGCATTGCACTCTATATGGGTCTAATGAGGGGAACAGTGACCTCTTTTTTTTCTGGATGAGAAACCTTTTGTGATGAGATGTGCCATGTAGAAGGATTTCTTGACCACTGTGGTGATGTGATTATCAGAGGAGAGACTACTGTCCACCTGTGTCCCAAGGTCTCTTATCACACTTTCAGTATTAAGTAGACTATCACTTATGTTGTAGTTCATGGGTACAGAGTTTTTACCAAAGGAAATGCAATGCACTTTTTGGCATTGAGCTTGAGGCCATGGCTTTGACACCAGGCATCTGTCTCAGTGAGGCCCTTTTGTAGGATGTCCACATAGTTAGGAGTTTCGATTATGGCTCCTAGTTTGCAGTCATCTGCAAACTTAGTTAGCCAAAGCCCTTCTATGTTAGCCTGTACTTCAGAGAAGTAGATACCAAACAGGATAGGACCCAGGACTGAACCCTGCGGTACTTCACTTGTCACTGGTCTGAAGTCTGATTTGGAGTCTGCTACTTTCACAGTATGGGTTCTGTCAGTAAGCCAGTTGGCAACCCATCTTGTGACATAGGGATTTATACCTAGTTTAGTGAGTTTATTTATAATTCCAGAGTGGGGGATCGAACGCCTTGGTGAGATCTAGATAGGCTGTGTGAACCACCTTACCCTCATCTATGGCTTTGGTGACTGCTTCAAAGAAGTCTATCAGATTTAGGAGACATGATCTGCTTTTTACAAACCCGAACTGTGTGGGGTCCAGAGTTTGGAGATCTCCAATGTCTTTGCTTATGAGTTCCATGATGATACGTTCCATGGTCTTGTGGACCAGGCTCATCAGGCTAATGGGGCAGTAGTTCCTGGGGTCTGTTGTGGCTCCCCCTTTGTGGAGTGGGATAGCCGTCATGGTGCACCATTCAATGGGCACAAAGCCTGAGGTGAGGCTATGACTGAACATGGTACTTAGGTGGGGTGCCAGTACATTCTGCAGTTCATGTAGAAGGCAGCCTGGGATGTTATCAGGTCCCATGGATGCTGTGTTCTTTGCTTTGGAGAGTGAGGTTTTTACCTGTGCAGCCATGATTACAGGAACTTTGCATTCTTCTGATATACGGATGGGCCCTTTAGGGGATGAAAGGGGGTAAAGTTAGCAATGAACCTATCTGCCAGGATGTTGGCAATATCAGTTGGTTCTGTATATTTAGTGCCATTGTGCTATAACTCACAGCAGGTCTGAGTGTTGCCATTGAGATTCTTGACATAGCTATAGAATGCTTTGTGGTTGTCTTTAGAATCAGTGGCGATTTTGTTTTCATAACTAGCTTTGTAGGATTTTATGAGGGACCTCAGCTTCTTACTGAGGCTGACCAGGGTGTTCCTCCAATCATGGGATTTTACTCTTTTTTGCAACAGTTTCTTTCTTCTGTTGTAGAGTTTTTTTTATGGCAGAAGACGACCAGATTGGCTTCCTTTTTTTGGAGGATAGCATCTTGATTATGTTAGGAATAGCATGATCCATGCACTCTTGTAAGTGTTTATAAAGTGCATTTGTGTAGGATTTAGCAGTCGTACCTCTATTGTCCATCTGCATGGGTGTTGTGAAGTTTTCCACTTCTGTCTTAAGAAGCGTGAAGTTGGCTTTGGGGAAATTTTTTACGGTTGTTTTCCTAATGGGGGGTGGGAGAAGGATGTGGATTTCTAGGATGATTAGCTTGTGTAGGATCTGACCAATGAGGAATTGACCTCTGGTGTGGAAAAACTGGTTGCCCATGTTGGTGATGACCAGGTCTAGGATATTGCTGCCCCTGGTGGCGGTGTGGATAAGTTGATCCAAGGCATTAGAATTGATGAATTCCAGAAAACGTTGAGCAAAAAAGTTTGTACATGAGTACTTTTCCCAGTTAATGGTGGGGTAGTTGAAATCACCCATTATTAGGGTGTTGGGTTGCACCCTACTATTTTCCAGTGTATCAAGAAAAGAGGAGTGGGAATCCTGGGGCATGGTGGGTGGCCTGTAGCAAGCTACAATCTGGATTATGGTCTTGCCCAGAGTTAGTTGAACTTGTATAATCTCGGTTGCATTATGCTGAGCAACTCGCTTGGAGGTGTGGATATCCTTAATGAATATGGACATGCCTCCACCTTTAGTGTTTTTCAGTCCAGTTTAGGTGGCCAAAAGGTGTGGTATGAATTATAGCCTGGTAATACAGGGGTGCTGTCTGGAGCTTTGAATCAGGTCTCTGTCACTGCACAAATGTTGATGTTCTCCATTTTAAGGAGTGCCTTGAGTGAGTGCATTTTGAGGTTTAGATATAGAAGATTAACTTACAAAACTTCAAGAAAATAAGTTGAAATTAAGTGCTTTACTATATGTTATAAAAGTTAGTTTCAATGCAGCAAGCAGACAATATCTAAAACTAGAAGTTTTTGTATTGTCTTGAAACACAAATAATTACTAGGTTTCAAATGTAAAAGTATTTTATTGTTTTACGACTTCCAAGTTCTGCAAACTTTTGAGTGATATGTACTTCTCACACAGAGATGTTAAAATTATATTAGTTTTTGTTTTAGCCTGGAAACTGAAGTCAGGTGACAAAAAGTGATGTAATCTGGGCTAACCCAGCAGTAATGTCTGACATTAATTTAAGAACTCTCTCAGAGAGAGACTGTGCATTTTGTATCTTGTCTTGGACCTAGAAACATCCACTCAGCATGTCTGCCTGCATGTTGTCTGTAAGTAAGACGTAGGGCATAGTATCTCTTAGATATAGATAAGGATATAGTAAAGATTAGTTTAGATGTTTTCTGTATTTATTTGAGACTGTCCTGCAATGTTGTTTTAAAATATTTCCTGTGATTTTGAACTCTGAAGTAACTGTGTTTGTTTTCTGAGTATTGTCTTGTTCTTTTATTATTTATTATTAAATATATTTAAACCTATCTTTATGGCTGATATTTGTGAGACATATTTAAGCTCTTAAAGTACTGGCATATGTATTTGGTGACACTGTACAGATCACTCCTAAATAGTCTTGCAAGTCTTGGTCAAAACTACCATTTGGATTAATAGTAACATTACACAGTAGGATCCGACACCCTTTGTAAGGACCGTATGGTAGCTGATAAGTAAGGGTGGCTGGTGGCAGCTGGTACTACCTTATAGTCTGGGCAGAAGGGGGTATAGCTAGTAAACCTGTGCCAGCCTTTACCAGTGTGTGTGTGTGTGTGTGTGTGTGTGTGTGTGTGTGTGTGTGTGTGTGTGTGTGTGTGTGTGTCTGTTTGTATATCAGTAAAATCTCAGTGTGTGTGTGTCAGCTACTTGGGTAGGGACATGTAGCACTGGTTGGACAGAGAGGGTGCTGGAGGTCTTAGATTGGCCACTCGGCTGAGATCTTAACTCCATAGCTGTGCCAGTGGAGAGCCTTATTGGAGATCTGGAGAAAGAGGGAGAAATCAGCCCCAGACTGACTGTGATGTCTGTGTGCTCTTAAAGGAAATTGTACTTTACTGTGTGTGCACTTGTCATCATCCCATTGTGTATGGCCTTCATCGTTACCAGTGGTGAGGATTGAGGCTCCTTGATTACTGGGCCAGTGCCGGGGCCTCACAGTATAAATAAACATATTTATTTAAATAATGTTGTTTGTGCACTTAAAGAGTTATATCTGAATACAGTTAGCTCATTTAGCATTCCCTGCCTCTTAATTCTTTCATTCCAAATGCCTTTTCCTTGTATTATGCTGCCCGCTCATGCTTGCTTACTAGCTTTGCTTGCATACATAACTTGTTAGGCTTAGTGCGAAGTGTATATGCATGTTAATGAATCCCTGGGATAGTTGCTACTTCATATTCTGTTGTATGCGTATCATTATTCAACACTGTGCGCAGTATTATCTCATGGCCTGGAACTTAACTGAAGAAGGTCCATCTGGATTGGTCCTTCTACCCATATAAAAACAACCAAGCAGGTACATAAATAAATACTACACATGACTCTACTTTTGCTAGCACAAATAATGTGAGCATTGTTTGGACTGATCATGCAAAGGAGCAAAGCCAGCAGTGTGGAGTCCATGGCCTGAGTGCCATTGTTTAAACTGTACTGTTCATAGGTTCATAGGTGCGTACTAGGCTAATGGCCCTGGAGCCTTTACAAGCCTAGCCCCAAAAAATTGCCCAGGCACCGTGCCACCCGATGTTAGTTCACAGTGCCCCTATCCACTAGGGCAACTGGAATGATCCCCGGAGTGAACTTTCTGTTACCAATCCACTCATCAAGATTTCTCTTGAAGAGGGCCAGCAAGGTACTCTGCTTGACATGAAAGGAAAGCTTATTCCAGAGTATGGGCAGACTTTGGGAGATGAACCTGTCCTTCCAGCATGTTCTGTTAATTGTGGTAATGAGGTTGTGATATCTGGAGCGTGTGGCATGGGGGGATTGGGATTTCTTTAGGTGTAGCATTTCAAGTAGGGCTGGGTCGGACATGGCTTTGTAAGTCAAGCAGAGATCTGTTTACTGCATGTAAGAAAAAACTTTGGCTATTTGTAAGCATTCCTCTTCTTATTGTTGTTATTGTTATCTGTCATAAAGATATCAGTTTTGAGACACTACATTAAAACAAAATATATTAATAAAAATCTATCAAATTTATATACTGAGATAGATTCATATGTTATTTAGGACTCACCTACTTAGACAACTCTCACATTGTTCACATCAATGCTTGCATTCCCCAAACTATTTCTATTGTCTCTGCTGCAGGTCATTGAACCTTTGACTGGTTTGGCTCCAGGTTTGTCTTACACCACACCTTTTTCACAACAGGTCATACTGTTTTGCCAACAATGCCCAGAGATAATTTTTAGGGTTCACCTGTACACAGGCAGATGGCATGCCCGAGACAAAGATCAACTAAAATAATGGACTGTTTTCTATCCTAACATGAGGATAACTGCCTGATTCTACTTAGTCGCCATGTTCTTTTCAACAGATTCTCAGACTTATGTTGGATCTGTACATAGAGGAAGATAGCTTCCATGAGAGGGCTGTCTCAGGTCTGTATTTGGAATTATATGTCTACCAGATAATTTAAGTTGCAAACTGTTGCCAATCATTCTTCTTCTTCTTTTAGCTTTTCCCAGTTAGGGGTCGCCACAGTGGATCACCCGTCCACTCATGATTGGCAGTGGAGTTTTACGGTGCCGAGGTGCCAGCCCGGCACCTACCCTTCCACGGAAATCAAACGCATGCACACACTCACACCTAGGGCCAATTTGGAATGTGCAATCCACCTACAGCATGTCTTTATTGGACATAAAAGTGTTGAGATAAGTTTTCAATGGACAACTATTCAAGTTTAAAATTATGATTCCTGATGGTGCTGCTGGAACACTGTGCAGTGCTGTAAAATATAAATGCTTCCAAAGTTATAAAGAGCAATGAGTGGGAGCATGCACCATAAACTCTCAGCTGTACTATTTCATTAGTATACAAATTAAAACAGACAATACCGTATACCATACCAGTGACAAAACACAATGAATCCTATGACAGTCAGTTACTTTTTATGCTGTTAGGCCTATAATGCTTTTAGCAGTGCAGTTACACAAGACAGTGCAAAGTTTTCTCATTTTACTTAAAATGCAGAGTTTAACCATAGTTCTGTTAAATTTTACCAAGGAAGTTTTCATCTGCACATTTCATTTCTATACAAAGACCAGGTTTAATCCTGAACTGGGGAATAATTAGTCAGGCTGAACTTGTGCAAACTTAGATGAATGTTTTGAACTTCTGCATGCAAAAATGTAGAACTTTTTGATTTTCACAAGCCAAGTATACACTGTCAAGCATGAATATATTGATCCATTCTAAGAATAAGACAATTAACCATGCTGTTTTGGGAGCTGTGTTTACTCAGACCTCCATTGGTTGCTTAGTACCAGAGCACACAGATTTTTGCTTGGTAAAACTTGGACCGAGTAATTATTGGCAGTTACGCTCCTGCAGAATGAAATACAAACAGTATGCTGTTTGCTCATTTCTTATCATAATCCATGTGCCATCAGTGAAAGTATATTGTAACATTGTTATCAGCTTCCTCCTTGGATAAGACAGATTTACATGGGTCATTCAAGGGACAAATCTTTTTACTCAGATATCGAACACATAAATACATGAGTCATTGTCTCATCATAGACAAAGGCTCATAAAATACTCCTGGAAGCCCTCCAAAAGTACTTTTCAATAAAAAAAAAGATAAACACTCTGCTTATAACATTTCAAAAGTTGTGATTTTTTTTTTAGGTGAAGAGTAGCTGCCTCTTGGGATCATAAACATTTATGTTACTACACATACAGACACACACACACACACACACACACACACACACACACACACACACACACACACACACACACACACACACACACACACACACACGGACAGTTAATTAAATTCTAGTTTGTAATAAAATAAAATGAAATTATTCACACCATGCATTACAGGATTGTATCAAGTGGTGTAGGGCCTATCTGGAGAGTATAATGTGGGATCCTGGCTCCCACTGATAACTTAAACTGAACAGTGATTAGATTATTGGATTGCAACCAGTGCTATAATAAAATATTTCTTCCTTAGTACATGCCAGTGATTGCCATTAGCATGTTTTCATAGCTTTTTAGAAATTGTGGGTTGATTTCTCACTCTTCTTATCCTTTCAAGAAGTACGAGGTGACTCGTGGCATGGTAGTACAGAGTATAGAAATACAAAACATGAGAGTGAATTAAGTTTAACAGTGCTAACTGAAGAATGAGAAGGCCCAAATCAGATGTGCTGTAAACAAAAAGGAACAGGTATGTGGCACCTTGACATTTGCACCTCATTTTAAGAGCACATATCACATCATGGAAGATGACATAACAGAACATTTACCTGGGACACAAATCACTAAAGATCATGAGTATGGCTGTACAGTTATTGAATAAATTAAGTTCATTTTTCATGATCTGAAGTGATGGGTCTGATTTCATTCTTTACTATATTTTTCAAAAATCACATATAGAAAGGAGACTCAGGTCATAGTGAATGAAAATATTTTGGGTAAAATACCTACATGAAAACATGGCCCATTTTAAAACGTGGGAATATGTAGGACACACAAGCCTAATTTGGGGCATATCTGTTTAAACAGTATGGAGTCCACCTCTCAAGACAAAGGAAGAATGTATTTACAACAGCTATATTACAATATTTGACTAACATAAAACAGGATTTTTGCCAGATCAGAAGTTAACAGTTCACAGATATCAAAATTTGATTTATACGGGGCTTGGCCAGGATGCTGACAGTTTGACAGCACTTTTTCACAACTCTCTTATCCAAGTTATATTTCTGACAGAAAATGTTAAAAATTGAGATTCCTGAACTTCTTAAACATAACCAGTAACTTCTGCTACAGTCTTTGGAAGTTTACATTGGGTTAGTTTATTTAAATTCTACAATTTTTCTGTCAAAATTCAAGCAGAAAAGGCTTAGATTTCTTCACAGAATGAGTTATTAAAAGAACACTTCACAAGACCAGACAATGAAGAAGGAACTACAAACTTTATTATCTGCCATGTAGGATTTATCTTTGAAGTTTGACAAAATGGAAAAAAATTGACTCTTTTAAAGAAAAATGCACAAAACAAATGGGGCAGTTACAACAATTATTAATGCAACATAAGAGAGGCAGTATATATGCATTTTATTTATTTAGTTCTGCCATTTGTTGCTGATAAAACCATATGGAATTTATTGTATTTATTTATTTATTGGATATTGTATATATTCTCTTTCAACTAACATCTCATCATGTGTATTTGTGTATTGAGTTCTATTTTGTTTGCAATGCTCGCAATGTTTGCTTTGTTCTTCAGATAGATTTATGTTGTAAGCATCATTATCTAATATTTGCAATGAATTAATGTTTTGATGATGCACGAAGAAATATTTGTTGAGGAGCTAAAACTAGTTATCAGTTTGTATTAACTCCAGGATGAGGTTATTTTAACAGAGATTTTTGTAAATGTGCTTGTATATATAACACTTTCAAATATACATATTCATACCATTTGATGAAGTTGAATTAATTGTTGATTTTCATTATGTTTTGATTTTGATTATTTTTATTATTTTTCATTATTTTTGCTTTTAATCAGATCAATTTTAGCAATTCTAAGAACTATAACATGATCAGCTTTTTGTATCACAAACAGAACATTATATGAGTATACTATTATATAGTAATTCGTTTACATGACTGACTAACAAGCATTCGCACAGCTACAACAGTGACAGCGATTATTTTGTTTGTTGCTTGGCCAGTGTAAGAACATTATCTGTAGCAACTGGATATGAATTGAGTGATTAACTATTTAGCTCAACTAAGCATTTAATTAATGATTTAATTGTATAATTGGTGTATGCAATGATTTGATCAGCTGACATTGTTTTAATATAAAAACTCTGGACTTTCACACAAGTAATTGTATCTGAAGAAGCTTGCCAGCAGCAAGCGCTTATTCATCTATTTTTATCCATTGGAATAAAGTTTTTACTCTGAGAAGGTGTCTCGTGGTGTATCCTGACTAGTTGTTTCTGGTGATTTTGCTGATTTCGTTTGCTACAGGATACTTTAGGGAGCAGTGTGGCAATTACTTCATTTTTTGCTGTTGAAGCTTTTCTCACTTGTTGTTGCCTCTTCCACGCTATGGAGAACACCGTTGTAGAATTGGACTATAACCCGACGCTCAGGATGAGCCCGCCAGGGATTGAAGCTTTTTTGCCGAGCAAAGGTAATCCTCTGCTACATATAGACTTTCCTGAGTTAAATACCAATACGCCGACTTTGAATGCCTCTGAGAATATGAATGACTTTTTTCCATTATTAAGAGAACTTGAAAATAATCTATATAAATTTCAGAGAATGTCATGGCAAAGAAAACATCTACAGGCATGCCTTAATTTTAAGGTCATTCCAAGAGGCATGCGCGTTTTGAGCATGCCGACTTATGGACAGAAATATCCAGACCTTCTCAAAAAATGGCAAGACTTAAATTTAGAATTAAGCAACAAATATATTCAACTGTTGCTTGATTATTTTGAACCTTTAGAAAAAGAACTGCAGAGTGAAATCGACGCAACATATAGCAATATAGTTGAGAGGTTCAACTCTGAAATATGCAACAGAAAATTAAATGATATTTCGTTACAAATTAAATTATATGGAGAAAAACTAAGAGGCATAAAGCAGAAAAAGCTGATGAGAGATGTACAAGACTTCCGAACAGGCAACATATTCATATGGGAGAGAGGCAATGAGAACCAGGTGAATCGGAATGAACGAGTGCCTCACCTACAACAGAGGAAACAGGATGTGAGTGCAGCAGGACGTTCAAATTTGGCGCCAACAGAACGAACTTTGAACAACTCTACAGAACCTAGCAGTGACAGCAGAGGAGTTCTCACAGTTAACATCGATGAACTTACACCGCCACCGAACCAATTGGCTTTAAAATCCATTGATGACTCCATTAGAACTGGCACGATTAGAAAAAAACATGCAACCCATATTAAGAACTCTGAGGCTCCTTTTCCTATCAGGACATACCCGAACACCAGGGGGAGATCAGTAAGTCGGGGCCCGAGAAAACGGAAGTCATCAACAAGCAGGTACGATACAAACAGCAAAAGGAATTGGAACTGACTTTGCTGGTTTTCAATTTTTCTAATACTAAGCTATCTAGTTCTGATGTATCGCTACTCAACAAAGGGTTGAATTATGTACCGTCCCAATACAGTAAATTATCAGATACTCTAGTATATTTGAGGCTGTTTGCCAGAAAAGTAGCGTTGAAACTGTTTTTTAAAAATCAAACAGGTTCAGTAGGTGGAGCAGAGAATGTATTTAAGTCCAGGAGCACTTTTTCACCAACATTGCCAATGGACGTTGAATGCTTTGTGAAATGCTGTGAAAAGGATTTTTATACAATGTACGCTGAGAAACATGTTAGGAATAGATTTTTTAATCTTGAGAAAGCTGAATATGAATCGTTGAAATTTTTGAAAGACAACAGGAATATAGTTATCACCAATGCTGACAAGGGTGGGGGGGTAGTGGTGCTTGATAGGCATGAGTACACACAGAATGTAGAAAGCACCTTACAATTTAACAGCACCTATCAAGAATTAACACATGAGGGAGTCATGAAAATTATTTACATAGTTAAAGAAGAGTTATATGACATTTTAATGTGTCGACAAGTGAGCAAGGAGATGTTTGATTTTTTGTACATCAAAGACCCTCTAATACCCATCCTGAAAGGTCTGCCCAAGATCCATAAAAATGTAAAACCAATACCCATGAGGCCCATAGTATCTGGTAGGTCATGGGCCACCTATAATTTATCGGTCTTTATAGAAAAAATGTTGAGGCCGATAGTGAATAATATAAACACCATCCTTAGAGACACGCAACACCTATTAAAGGACTTAGCATCCTTTGACTCTTTGGATAGGACACATGGAAAATTGCTTTTGGTAACTTTAGATGTCCGTGACCTATTTACATGCATTCCCAATGAGTATGGAATGCAGGCGGTGAGAGAAATCTTGGCATTGAGCAGTAATTTTTCCAGGAATAGACAAATATTAATCAATCAGTTGTTAGAGCTAGTATTAGAATGCAATGTGTTCACATTTCATAACAAATACTATTTACAAACATGGGGTGTCGCCATGGGCACCCCGTGTGCCAATTCTTACGCGAACCTGGTACTATACCATTGGGAGCAGGCACATGTGTTTAGTAGTCATTGGATGAACAAGATACGCATCTACAGGAGGTTTGTAGATGATGTGATCTTGGCATGGGATGGGACCATTCAGGAATTGGACAGCTTTGTGGAATATCTAGAAACAACCACTACATTCCTAAAATTCACTTATGAATATTCTTATAGGGAGATCAGCTTCTTAGATCTAACTCTATTCTATGATAGAAATGATAAATTGTCATATAGACTTTTCAGAAAAACCTGCTGGAGGAATGCTCTCTTGGAATATAGTAGTATGCATCCGAGATATACGTTTACAGGCATAATGAAAGGACAATTCTCGAGGCTAATTAGGTTATGCAACGATATAGAAATTCTAAGCAATGAGGCTGACTATTTAGAAAAGATGTTTGTAGCCAGAGGGTATAAGAGCAATATAGTGAGAGATATGAGGAATTATGTCATACATGATGTGACTAGACATACTGGTGTGACAGGGAATAAGAAGAGACCTAAAGAAGCTAAAAAATTACAGTTTCCAACTTTGTCTAAACACAACACAAAAATTAATTATATATTGAAATATACCAATGATATACATGAAATCAAGATGATTATTAACAGACATTGGAACCTTCTTGGGATCAATGATGATACAAGGGAAATAGTAGGTAGTAGACCCAATTTTGTTTTCAAGACATGTGACAATTTGAAAACAATATTTTCATACAACTCAAATGATATGCCACCTAGAGATGAAATTAACGTTGACCAAGTAGGAACTTTTCCATGCAATCATTGTAGCATGTGTCAACATATCAATCCTATTCAGGAATATATACATCCAGATGGACATTTTCATTTTATACCCAGGAGCTATACAAACTGCGATACCATGAATCTAATTTATATGGCCAACTGTGAGCTATGTTCAGCGTTCTATGTTGGCCTCACCAAGAGGAAACTAAGAGAACGCATATACAATCACACTTATGATATACGCAAACAAAATGAGCTCAATGCGTTAGCTAAGCATATTGTTTCCAATCCCACGCATAGATTTAGATTCAGGGTACTGCAGAATATTAAAATTGGTCCGAGGTTGGGAGACAATGAGAGAACTTTAGCTAAATCAGAGATGGACTGGATATTTAGAACTGGAGCACATAGAGCTCCAGGTATAAACAATTATGTTTCGATAAAACCATTTCTAGAATAGTAGATGAACAGGGCCTACCACGATTAGAGCTATTGATTCCATCTGATAGCATTTGGATTTATAACACACATACTAGGTTCCCCTTGATATTGGTGAGATATCTATGGTCCATACAAATGAACACACTAAATGTTTTGATTTGATTTTTTTTCCTCATTATGAGAGAATAGTGTTAGGAATATGGACATGCATACTTTTTAGTAGTTTTTTATATTCACTACAGAAAAGACATAGCACCATGTGTGAATATTTCCAATAAGTGTAGTGAGATTATTATACATGTTCTAATACATCTGAGCTTACTTCAAGAAACTCCAGGCTGTTAATTTTCAATTTTGAGGTCTTGTACTTCCTTCATATGTTTGATTTCTTGGGTACATTAGTTTGTGATGCATATATATTTATGAATTGATGAGTTATTATTTTTTACATTCCAATATTGAATATATGTATTTATCATAATGCATAGTACGTGACACTTTACATAATATAATCAGTGATTTTTATTGATTTATAGAAATATAGATTGATGCTTAGAAATATACAGCCCCCATCAAAACGAGCCAGGTTTATAGCTGGCTCTGATTATCACTAAGCTCTGTTGAAACAGCATGTTTGAGGAGCAGATATCAGCTAGACTTTGCTGCTGCTCATGAGTTTAAAGTATCTTTTATTTAGCGAATGAGATGGGGTTGTTATATGCTTTGAAGTTTCAACAAGTTTTTTAACAAACTCATATAGCATTTAATATACACACATTTTTTCCTACCTTGTCTTGATTTCCTCAGACAACGTAGCCATCAGTAACTCAGCATCTATATAATTATATACTTGACACTGGATAGATGCTTACGTAACACCTTCAGGAGGTATTCTAGCTTTCCTTTTAGGTTTTAGATTAATCCGACTGCTGATAGCATTATATATTTCTTACTAACAGCAGTCACTGGGTAAATTGCAAGAGGATGAGTGAAAATGCTTTTTCCGTGCACAATATAATATATGAGAGGCAGTATATATGCATTTTATTTATTTAGTTCTGCCATTTGTTGCTGATAAAACCATATGGAATTTATTGTATTTATTTATTTATTGGATATCGTATATATTCTCTTTTAATTAATATCTCATCATGTGTATTTGTGTACTGAGTTCCATTTTGTTTGAATTGCTCGCAATGTTTGCTTTGTTCTTCAGACAGATTTATATTGTAAGCATCATTATCTAATATTTGCAATGAATTAATGTTTTGATGATGCACGAAGAAATATTTGTTGAGGAGCTAAAACTAGTTATCAGTTTGTATTAACTCCAGGATGAGGTTATTTTAACAGAGATTTTTGTAAATGTGCTTGTATATATAACACTTTCAAATATACATATTCATACCATTTGATGAAGTTGAATTAATTGTTGATTTTCATTATGTTTTGATTTTGATTATTTTTATTATTTTTCATTATTTTTGCTTTTAATCAGATCAATTTTAGCAATTCTAAGAACTATAACATGATCAGCTTTTTGTATCACAAACAGAACATTATATGAGTATACTATTATATAGTAATTCGTTTACATGACTGACTAACAAGCATTCACACAGCTACAACAGTGACAGCGATTATTTTGTTTGTTGCTTGGCCAGTGTAAGAACATTATCTGTAGCAACTGGATATGAATTGAGTGATTAACTATTTAGCTCAACTAAGCATTTAATTAATGATTTAATTGTATAATTGGTGTATGCAATGATTTGATCAGCTGACATTGTTTTAATATAAAAACTCTGGACTTTCACACAAGTAATTGTATCTGAAGAAGCTTGCCAGCAGCAAGCGAAAGCGCTTATTCATCTATTTTTATCCATTGGAATAAAGTTTTTACTCTGAGAAGGTGTCTCGTGGTGTATCCTGACTAGTTGTTTCTGGTGGTGAAGTTTGACAAAATGGAAAAAAATTGACTCTTTTAAAGAAAAATGCACAAAACAAATGGGGCAGTTACAACAATTATTAATGCAACATAAGACTCAGATTGCTGACATAGAAGAAACATTAAATGACATGGAAGGCAGACTTCATGGAACAAGAACATCAGCTTGAGTCTCTCTCAAAACAAAATACTTTCCTAATGAACAAATTAGGTGACCTAGAAAACAGGTCAAGGAGAAACAACTTGTATATTTGTGTATTACCAGAAAAGACTGAAGGAGACAATATGGTAAATTTCCTCACAGCCTGGCTTCCACATATTCCAAATTTACCTGAGTCTTTTTCTTAAGGAATTGAAAGACCCCATAGGTTACTGGCAGTTCTTTTATCTTCCAGCAAGGCAAATAAAAGTCCAAGATCAATAATAGTAAAATTTATATCTTCTCAGGACAAGGAATTGGTGCTAAAATATGCATGGTCAAACTCTCCTGTCAGATACCAAGATAATATAAGATTTGACAATGAAATTCTAAAAGAAAGGAATGTTTACCTTTAATAAAAGAATTGAAGAAGGGTCAATTCAAGGTTTATTTACTGTTTCCTGCGAGACTTAAAATCTTTTTTTCAGATACAGCAAAGACTCTTGACACCTTGAATGTTGCTGTGTCTTTTTTTAACATCTAACAAAGCTTTAAATCAAACAGAAAAAAATGGATTGGACTAGTTTTACCCTAAAACATCAAACAGAGATGAATGAATGGAAAAAAGCAGACAAAAAGAATGAGAAACTAAATGACAAGTACATTTTAAATAATTAGTTACATATTTTTCCTTTTATACTACACACAAAATTTTCTAAAGGGAACCATAGTTTATTCAGATGGCAAATTTATAAAGTTCCCTAAAATGTACAACATAAATAATGGGGTCTATATTACGATGCCGAAATGGCTAAACACTGAACACCATTTCAGTGACACAGAGTGAACTACAAGTTATGAGAACAGCCAGATCACTGATTTTTTTCCTAGGGAAAAAAATTGCTTGTCCGTCACTGTGAATTTGCCCTTTTCTCCACTGTAGTGGGATCTAGGAGTTGGTATATTTAGTTAGGGGGTGTGAGGGGCACAGTTTGTAATGTTTGAGCTGGTGTGTCATGTCTAGGTGGCATACCGATTTTTCCCTAGGGAAAAAATTGGTGATCTGGTCATTCGCATAACTTGTAGTTCGCTCTTTATGTGTCTCTGAAATGGCATTCAGTGTTTAGCCATTTCAGAGTCAGAATATAGACCCAAATAATGCCTTTTAACCAAAAGACTACAATCCCAAAAGGAAACAAGGAAAAAAAAAAAACTCTTGATTATTAACTTTCTAGGTTACTAACTTAACAGCTTGATAATGCTTGAACAAATCTGCATAAAACTAATATATATCAAAATATAATAAATAATAATATAATACATTAAACAAAACAATGATTTATCTGCTTATACCTTTTGTTAGAGTGTTTTAGTTTAATAGTTTCAGACAAGTTACTTTCAAGAAAGAAAGGGGGGAAAAAGAAGCTTAAGAAAATTAAAACTTTCAAGTAACACATCATACTACATGTTTTCTGTGTAGTGTAGACACAGAGAGTTATTTACAGCTTAAAAAGGCACTTAAATGTTTATTTGAACATACAGTTTAAACATAGATTTGTAAATAAGTTCTAAACTTTAAGAAACAGAAGATGCGTGTCTTTTTTAAAATCTTTGTCAATGAATGTTTTATGGTTTAACTGATTTAATAATTAGTACATTCTTAAACAGGAAAATAAATGTTTTTCTTTCTTTTTATAAGGAATGAACAAGGCTTATTACGGTTAAAATAAAGCTTGTCTCAGGTAAATGTAAGCTTGATTTTAACTACAGAGACACGTTTGGGCTTTATGAACAGTCATTTAGAAGGAGGAAAAGCTCTCAAGCACTCCTCGAGCATGGGTTATGTTTAGACATACTCAAATTGCTTACTTACTTGTTTCTTGCCTTACAGCCAAAGTCATGAGCTGAAAAGCTTGTTTTCAAGATGTTTTTTCCATTATTAGAATATTTAGAAGCTCACGGTGGTGCAGCGGTTAGCGTTGTCACCTCACAGCAAGAGGTTCTCTGGTTCGATTCTCGGCTGAAGTGCCTTCTGTGTGGAGTCTGCATGTCCTCCCTGTGGTCGTGTGGGTTTCCTCCAGGTGCTCCGGTTTCATCCCACATCGCAATGACATGCAGTAGGTGGATTGGACACTCTAAATTGGACCTAGGTGTGAGTGTGTACCTTCTGTGGAAGGTTGGGCACCAGGCTGGCAACTCGACACCGTAAAACTCCACTGCCAATCATGAGCGGACAGATGATCCACTGTGGCGACCCCTAACCGGGAAAAGCCAAAAGAAGAAGAAGAAGAAAAATATTTAGAAGCCGAAATTCCCCTTGCAACTGTGCAAGTGCTTGAAAATGAAAGTAAAAAGCTCAGGCATAATGTAAGCATTGGAGTTATAGGTTAACAATGACCTGTTTGAATTTCTCAGCTTCTTAAAGGGATATTTCTCTAATAACACATGAAACTGTACATTATGAATAAGAATAAAAGCAATGAGAGATTTATTAACAAGTAATTTAGTGGAACTTATAAAAGAGAAACAGTATACCTGATTTTAATGAAAATAGACAGGAAATTGTTGTAATTAAATCATATAAAATAAAGAGCTTATTGTGGGCAGACTGTGTTACTACACAATATAATAGCAACTTCATTAGGTTTAACTAGAGAAATGGAACATTGTTATGCATTTTTTAGAGCTGAACTATTTTGCTGATTAGATTAATCTGAATGACAAATATTAATCTATTCTTATCAAAAGGAGTTTGACTAATGGACAACTGTTGTATATTATAAGCAAACACAAAAAGTCATTGTAACTTGCATTATTTTAACATCAAATTAATATGCTTAATATAGTAATATGGTTATGTTAAATGTTTTTTCGTGGATTTAAAATCACATTTTATGAAAAATGTCTTACATGAATAGAATATAAGATATAGCAAGTGTCTTTCTGTTAGACAGAGTGTACAGATAACTGGGTTAAGAAATTATTCTTGGAGAGGGTCTTAGAGGGTATGCTTGAATGGGTAGTCTATTCAACGCTGTTTTTTTGGCATATGCGGGTTTGTTTGTCTTTGTCTCAATCTTTCAGGTTTTATTGTTTAATTTCTTTTTATTGGGTGTCCATGAGTTGTAACTACTTTGCTACATCAAATGAAAATAAATCATTCTCTTTAGTTAAATCTGTGAGCTTATTAGTTAAAATATATACATATAACTAGCAGTTTGAGTAGTAATAATTTAACCATGAAATGTATTTCCATGAATGTAAATGGTCTGAATAATAATTGTAAAAATAAAAGTCTTAAAATATTTGAAGATGTTTAGTGCACAGATTATTTTTTTTGCAAGAAACACACCTTATACAAGAAAACATATATAAAATTAGCATAAATAACTATACAGTTTTAATAAGTTCAAGTAAACAAAAGAAGAGAGGCATAACAGTCTTATGGAAAAACTCAATCTTAATGGCAAACATTTTAAATACATATTATGACAAAACAGGGATATTCTGTTTAGTAAATATATCCATAAATGGGAAGATATATACTCTAGTAAACATTTATTGCATACTTGGATTAGGTATCAAAGTAGTGAAACAGCATTTAGAAGATATTGTAGATCATGTTAAAGGGGAAATAATCATAGCAGGAGACTTTAATTGTATAAAGAATGAGGACACTGATGCTAGAAACACATGAAATAAAACATCAATTTCTAAGGTGCTATCTGATTTTACCGAAACGTTTAATCTCATAGACATTAATGAATATGATGATCCTAATACATTATTTACACGTCGCTCTCATTGACATAACACACATTCAAGAAGAGTGCACATATCAAGAGATCTAACTACAAAGTTGGACAAAGTCAAAATAGTCACATGCCCATTGTCAGACCATAAAGCAATTACTTTTGATTTAGATTTAAATACAAAACAAAGAATAACTGTAACCAGAATTACTTCACACATAGCAAACAGAGGATTTTAAGGAATTTTATGTTAAAGAGATACAAACATATTTACACATAAATCTTACTGAAGGTGTGTCAGATATATATTTGGGACTCTTTGAAGTCATATTTATATGGTAAAACATTAACTTGGTTTAAAAACAAGAAAAGGCAATGGGACAAAGACTTACTGGAATTCCAAGCAAGAATTGATACATTAAAGGTAGACATTCAAACAGGAAAGATGAAGTGAATAAGTGAATTGGATGACATGCACAAAAATATTTAGAGACACTGTATCATAAGACAATGAGAAATTTAGAGAAAATCAAATTATGTTCTTATTTGATAAATCCCAGAAATCAGAAAAGAATAGCAAATAGAACTAAACAGATCATAAAAGATAATCAAATAAATGAAATATACATTCCAGATACCAGAAAGAAAGTATCAGACTTAGAAGAGATAGTAGAAGCATTTAAATTATACTTTCATAAAGTTAATACCAAAAAGGAAATAATAGAACCTCAAAACTTGTTAAAGTCTTTATTTAGAAAACATATTAAAACCAAATTAACAGTTGATCGTATAAAATTAATAGAGAAACAAATAACCATGACTGAACTTAAATCCCAAATTAAAAACCTAAAGCCAAACCAAACAAAGCACCTGGCATAGATAATATGATCGCAGAAACATTCAAATTATTAACCAAAGAAGCTCTGCCATTACTATTAAAAGTGTTTACATTAGTAAGAGAAAGCAAAAATATTCCTCCTTTTGGAAATATACAACAATATCACTTATTTTGAAACCAGATAAAATGCAAAGGAATGTTCATTGTGCAGACCTATATCTTTACTAAATGTTGATTATAAAATGTTTATGGCAATACATGTGGCTAGGATCAAACAACTACTTCCATTATTAATAGACAAAGATCAAATTGGCTTTATAAAAGACAGAAATGCATGTGATGACACTAAAAGAATTATATCTTTAATGATTACATTAATCATACAAAAAATAACACAAATATAATCAGTTAAGACATAAATATTGCTTGATTCTGTACACTGGAATTATCTATGGTCAGTTCTAGAAGAATATAGAGTTTCTCAAAATTTCACACTATTAATTAAATCACTTTATGAAAAATCCTTAGCATATATAAAGATTGGATCATGATTTTCTAAATCTTTAGAAATTACTAAAGGTACAAAACAAGGATGCCCCTTGTCTTCGTTATTATTTGCCTTAGTAATTAAACCTTTTGCAAATTATATTTGAATGGATAAGAATATTAAGGGTATAAAAATTGACAATAGTCTGGAAATGAAGGTTCAGTTGTTTGCAGATGATATTTTGTTAACCTTAAAGGATGGTAACACCTCTCTAAAAATTCTATTAAACTTAATTAAATACTTTCAGAAACACTCAGGCCTTAAATTTAATGAAAATAAGACAGATATATTACTTATAAATTTTAAAAAGAAAGACATAGATAAGGATTTTTCTAAATATATAGCTGCTGACAATGCAATAAAATACTTAGGGGTTACATTAACATATGAACTAGATAAGACAATGACAATAAACTACTCTAATATTCTAAATAACATTAAAGCTCTCATTCAAAAATGGAATAAATACTTTTTTTTACAATGGAGGAAAGGCACTATATAATTAAAATGTTATTTTCCCAAAAATATTATACTTCATAGAAGCTTTCACTATACCTCCTCCTAAATCTTTCATAAAGCAATTTGATAAACTAATGCTAAACTTCTTATGGTATCCCAATGAACCCAGAATAGCTCTGAATCATCACTTAAATGACTGGGAACAGGAGAAATCAGTCTTCCAAGTATAGAAATATATGCACTGCCGTCTAGTATAAAAACAATAGGGGGAATTCAATATAGCCTACACTTTTTTTTCATGTAAACATTGCACCACGATACTTAGACATGAACATATTGACATTCAGTAAGCACTGCTTAGCAGCATGCATGCACACACAAACACAAAACATTCTGTGGCATGCAGATCGCCTCATAAGCAGGTGACTCTCATGCAGATGAGGCTGGTAGAGTGATCCAACAAGCAAAAAGGCATCTGTTCAGACACTATGTCAGTGTCTGTAGTGTATGCAGAATTTTTCTGTTTACAGGAGTCTAGGCAGACAAAAAGGGGTATAAAACTGTAGCAATGTGGGCATAAATCCCCTAAAAATGTTATACCACATACACATATGAGCAATACTATAATTCAGGATGTCAGAAAGATTAAGGGAATAAGTTAAATTAATATTTTTTTTTCTAATAATCTCGGCATGTTTGGACTATGCCCCACAGTTTGCAAAAATGCTTAATAGAAAAAAAATAGGAAAAAAAAGAATTTTATACTATGTGTCTAGAAATATATTATAGGACTTTACGTGAGGTCCCTACAATAATACATTGCTGATGTTGCTAAGGTGATATGGATATGAAGTGTGTAGTTTCCAGACTGTCAACATAGATATATATGAAAATCAGTTGGATTTACTGAATAGCAGAATGGAGTAATCATGTCTGCATATCCCCTTTTTGTAGGCTCTTAGACCATGTTGATGCTTACACAGTATGTGGCTGACATTGGGGGGTGTCCTCTCACTTCTAGGCTCTTTTAAGCTTAGGTGCATGAGTTTTTGAGGTGCACCACCTGTCTGAGCATGTCCTTAAAAGTGAATGTATTCAATTATTAATTTTGACCTTTGCATAAACTATGCAGCTGTGTGCTGCGATGTGCACTGAAATAGGGACATTAAATTATGTTAATTATATTGTAGGCCGATGGAATGCATCAGAGTTAGTCAATCACACATTCTGGACCTACAGCAGAACTGTATAAAGTATGCATACACTCTACATTCTGATTTTCCCCCAATACTTTGGACCATCAGAGTACAGACTTGGGAATTTTAACTGAGATAATGTTAGGAGCTGCTACAGGTCTGCTACATCTGTATTTGCTAGATACTGAAGTCAGTGCTGCTGGTGCTGCTCACAATAGGCCTAGTCAGAGAAGGACAAGAGTGTTCAGGCCCAGGGTAACCTTCCAGGAGCTACATGAGCTGGAGATTGTAGAGCACTACAGGCTGGACAGGGACATAAGTACTCACTGAGCTCTGCCACCCACAACTCAGACCCAGAGCCAACAGAGGGGAACCCATCCCAGTGGAAACAAATGTATGTGTAGCCCTTAGGATACTAGCTACAGGTACTTTCCAAAGACCAACTGGGGTCATAATGGGGTTCTCACAGACATCTGCATCCAGGATACTCTACCAGTTCCTGGATGCCATGCTACCACATGCCAGTGAGCACATATCTTTTCCCCTCACCCATGAGGCGAGGGCCAGCAAAATGCAACACTTCTGCTGTGTAGCACACTACCCTGTAGTACTGGGTGCCATAGATTACACTCATTTACACATCAAGGCACCATCCAGTGAGGAGGGTAGAATCTACATCAACCTCAAGGGATACCACTCCATCAACTGCCAGATCATGTGCAATGCCCAGGGGATTATCCTGAATGTGTGCGCTGGCAAGCCTGGAAGTTATCACAACTCCCATATCTGGCACGCATCATAGCTGTACCAGATGTTTGCTAGGGGGGACATCCCACATGGCCATTTACTAGGGGATGTTGGCTACACCCTGGAACTGTGGATGATGACACCCATCAGAAATGCACACACACCCATGGAAGAATGCCATAATGAGGCACACGCACAAACTAGGAACATCATAAAGCATGTGTTTGGGCTTCTGAAGTCACGGTTCCAGTGCCTAGATATATTTGGTGGAGCCCTGCAGTACTCTACAGCCACATGTACACATATTTTCACAGTATGTGCTATGCTGCACAATCTGATATTACAGAAACAGCTTCAGCAGGATCAGCAAAGGGAAGGGATACACAGCCCACCACCAGTGCCTAGATCACCACAGCCACAGTCAGAGGTGGACTCAGAGGAGGAACCCCCTGCTGATGTCCCTGTAGGCAGATGTAGGCATGCTCAGTATGCCCTGGCTTTGGCTAAGAGACAATGCATAGCACATTCACTGACAACCTAGGGACCTAGAGACTGACACCTTGCTCCTACTCACATACATATTTTAAAATTGATGCCAGGCAACTCACACAACCTGTACCTATCCATGTTTTGGCTGTGTACTGCTTGCATCAGACAGATTCAGCCCTGAACAAGGCAAGTCTCTGACCTACACAGTACTTGTAAGGATTATTATGATATGGCATTGTATGTATGGATCTGCTACATTTATGCAAGTAAATATAGTGAGCTATTTGGACAGAAGTAAAAGCCATATGGGAGTACAGATACCCTTTCCACTATCATGTGTCCTTTAATATTCACAGGGTACATATTTATGCTGTTGATAGTGAGATGGAATGACCCTTCTCTGTCAGGCAGCTTATGTGGCTCAGTGGACTAGGGAAGTTAGCATATTTGATGGCATTGATGGTTTTAATCCAGAAGTATCCACATCTTTTGGATGTGAGGTATTATTATGTTGTTTTTTTTACAGACTGTCAGTCTTTGTGTGGTGTAACATTATTAACCTCAATCGCATATTAATTATATTGGACAGCTGAAGAATGCCGTGGACAATTTGAGTGAAGTGCAGTACTGCAGAAACAGGGACAGATGTCATTGTCTGTAACACACAAAATCCCAGACTGGAGTACAGGTAGGTGTGGGCTGGAGCCGGTTTATAAGTAGTGACAATCCCACTGGGCATGCTCATACACTTAGTTAAACAGAGCACAATTCTGTTGCTCCTTCCTCAAAATGACTTGTTATGTATAGATATGTCTATAGATATGTGCATATATATATATATATATATATATATATACATATCTGTCTGTCACTATCTCTCTCTCCCATAAATAGTACACCTATCTCTATGTATATACAAATAGATATATACCTATATATACATATACATATATATATATATATATATATATATATATATATATATATATATAGACACACACACACACACACACACACACACACACACACACACACACACACACACACACACACACACACACATCTCAGTCTCTCCCCATATATCTACTTAACAAACACACACACACACATATATATATATATATATATATATATATATATATATATATATATATATATATATATATAATACACACACAGCTACATTTATATACACATCCCTGTTATATACATAAATATTTGTATGTGGATGTCTGTATTGTCCTACATACCCTGATAATGGTGAGTAAAGCTGCACTATGACACATCTATAATGTTGCTCAAAGGATCCAAAGTAAGGGCTCAACAGTACATATTGCACTTACTTACAGACTCCTGTGCCTGCTGGATGCCACCACACATAGACCAACAGGTGAGCAGGTGGTGTAATGTATAATGTTGTCTACACACACATGGGCAGTGCATATTGTTCCTGCCCACAGGCTTGCCCAGCCAAATGCAAACAGCTACATATGGCCAAACTGGTAACTGTAGCCACATAGCTGGGATAAATAACAGTTATCTGACTGCTGGGCTACTAGATGCAGATAACATTATGAAGCAGCATCACTCTGCAGGCCACAGATGTTGTTCAACACAAGCCTAGTTTATGTAATCAACAAGTAGTTTGTCTGCAGTCATGAGTAAGACATGTCAGCTGTGGTGTGTGTGATAATTACTGTGATCTATAGTGTGTAAGACTAGAAAGGTAGGGGTTCTAATTTCACTCCAGGCCATGTGTGTGTGTGTGTGTGTGTGTGTGTGTGTGTGTGTGTGTGTGTGTGTGTGTGTGTGTGTGTGTGTGTGTGTGTGTGTGTGTGTGTGTGTGTGTGCATCCCCCTGACAATAGTGCTGCACTTTTTGGCCCTGTAAATTGCTGTCGGCTTCCAAACTGCCCTCTTCTACAAGGCCTGCTGATGTCATCTAGCTTAAGACTACCAGCTGCCATTATAAGATCAAACTTAAGCTGTGGCACGTGTGCTAAATACTGTGATCTACAGTATGCAGAAGTAGATAGGTAGGTGTTCCAGTCGACCTCCAGGCTACTCAGTGTGCGTGTATCTCTGTAGGACATAAATATGACCACCTCAGTGACTTCAAAAGAGGTAGGGTTTGCAGTATTTTGGTTGTAGCCAGTGATGTGGCCCTTCAAATACCTGACCACAACTAGGCCTACTAATGTCATCAAGCATAATATGCCCTAAAGAGATAGTAATAGCAGACTTGAAGTGTAGCACATGTCATGTACTGTGATCTGCAGTGTGCACCATTAGATAGCTAAGTGTTCTAATCTACATGCAGCCAACTTGGAGTTTGTGTGTACTATGCTATGTCCTGTAAACATTAATTGGAAGTGGTGCTAGCCTCAATGTAGCCAGGTTTGTGTGTGTGACTGTTAGATTATTTTACATCAGTTTATGGAATCATAGGATCTTTGAACTTCAGCAACCTAATGACCCTACAGCCCTCACAATTCTAGCCAAGTTTTTACCCTTATTTACATGATCAGCACTTATTGCCCCTGTCCATGAGGGACACAGGCAGAAGCCCTGTGGTGAAATGTTGGTCACCCAGCCAATCATACAGATCACATCTGACAAGGTCTAATGAGGTGCTCTGTTTGTCATTAGGCAGGATTCTGTTTCAAAGGTGTGTTAAAGTCTGCTAGACAGATCTCTTCCACCAGCATGTATTACTAATGTCACATACCAGGATAATGTCCTTACAGTGAGTAATCCATGTACCATGTCACCTACATATATGCAGCATTTCCAATCAAGCAGGGTCACACATTGCCCTGTTTGTAAGGCAAAGATCACCTCTGAGTAGTCTATATGCCACGGGCTTCAATGACAGTGATTTCAGATTATCCCCATTGAACTGATACTGAAGACATGAAGTTCTGTTGTGAGGAACTCTTGTGCTGAGTGCAGTTGCCAGTAGCGCGTGGAATGGTACATTACCAAATGGCCATAGCACTCAAGTATTGGCATGCTGAGGGAAGAGTACGTGGAGGGTATGCGTATGTCAAGTTTCAGGTGACTGTGCCCTCAGTTATGACATATGATTCCCATCTTACCAGTGAGGAGACATGGTGATCTCAGGTACATTATGTGTAAACCTGTGTGCCAGGCCTGTGTGCCCAGGTCTATCACCTCTATGTATGTACATCAGGTGTTGCTATTGATGTGCTACTTACCAGGAAAATAGGTGTTGTCAATGGAAATAGGTTCATAGGTTCATAGGTTTATACTAGGCTATCTGCCCGAGGGCATTTATAAGCCTAGCCCATAGTTTTGTGGCTTACGCCACCCCTTTAGTTTGGAGAAACTATGCCCATTATTTTGCTGTGCCTCTGTCAAGTAGTGACACTGAGGTAACCCCTGGGGTGTATCTGCGATCTCCCATCCATTGGTCAAGATTCCTCTTGAACAAGGCCAGCGAGGTGCTCTGCCTCACATAAACCGGGATTTTGTTCCACAGCATAGGGAGTCTTTGGGTGATGAATCTATCCCTCCAGCACGTCCTATTAATAACCGTGTCGAGGTTTAAGTCTCCCGCCGTTGTGGCTCTGAGGGATCTAGATTTTTTGAGATGAAGCATGTTCATCAAATCTGGGTTTGACATGGCCTTGTATGTCAGGCATAGGTCACCTCTGAGCAAGCGGTAAGCAACTGAATATAACTGGAGTTCTTTCAGTCGGGCAGCATAAGACAGATTTTTGAGACCCTTTATCCTTTTGGTGAGGAACTTTTGTGGCCTCTCCAGCTGCTGCAAGTGTCGGGTCAGATACATTCGAATGGGGCATTGTACTCGATCATTGGTCTGATGAGTGATGAGTATAGGAGACTATGACTTCCTTGATCTAGATGTGAATCCTTCATGATAAGGTGGGCAATGTAGAAGGTCTTCCTAACTACTTTAGCAATATGAGTGTCGAATGAAAGGCTACTGTCAACCTGGGTTCCCAGGTCCTAATAACTTCTTCTGTGTTCAGGGATTGCCACCTATATGGTAGCTAGGGCTAACCTTATTTTTGCCCAAGGGTATGACTATGCATTTCTTGGCATTTAACTTTAGGCCATGGCTCTGGCACCAGTTATCCGTTTCTGTGAGACCCTTCTGAAGGATATCTGTGTTGGATGTGTTTTCAACTACGGCGCCCAGTTTGCAGTCATCTGCAAACTTTGTCAGCCATAACCCTCCTGTGTTTGCTTGTACTTCAGAAAAGTAGATGCCAAACAAGAGTGGGCCCAGGACTGAGCCCTGTGGGACACCACTTGTGACAGGCTTTGAGTCTGACATGGCGCCAGCAACTCTGACCCTGTGGGTTCTGTCACTCAGCCAGTTTGCAACCCATCTTGTAATGTATGGGTTTACATTTAAGTTGATGAGTTTTTCAATGATACCCGAGTGAGGTATTGTATCAAAAGCCTTCGCCAGGTCTGGGTAGGCTGTATGGACTGCCTTTCCTCATCAATGGCCTTGGTGACTGTTTCAAAAGTCAACCAAGTTTAAAAGGCATGATCTGCCTTTGACAAAGCCAAACTGGTTGGATCCAAAGTCTGCAAGTTCCTATGTCTTTATTTATGAGATCCATTATGATCCTCTCCATGGCTTTGCAGATAAGGCTTGTCAAGCTAATGGGACGGTAATTTCCAGGGTCGGTGGAGGCACCGCCTTTGTGGAGTGGGACCACAGTGGCTGTGCGCCACTCCTGGGTATGTATCCGGAGGTGAGACTAAGATTAAACAGCTGTCCTAACTGTGGGTTTAATTCCTCGTTGAGTTCATGGAGCACACAGCCGGGGACACCATCAGGTCCCATGGATGCTGTGTTCTTTGCCTTGGAGAGAGCAGTTCTCACCTGGGCGTTAGAGATGTTTGGGGGGCTACAATCATTTGGTATAGATATCTCTCCTTTGGGAGAAGTTTGCACTGAACCTGTCAGCCAGTATGTTGGCAATGTCTGTAGGATCAGTAATCTTCACATCATTTTGAACTAATTCTGAGCATATCTGGGAGTTTCCTCCTAGGTTTCTGATATAGCTAAAGAATGCCTTATGGTTGTCTTTAGAGTCCTTAGCTATTTTTTTCTCAAAATTAGCTTTGGATGATTTTATGAGAGCTCTTAGCTTTTTACTTATAGTGATCAGCGGTGTCTTACCTTTTAAGGATTTTGCTCTGTCCTGTAGTAGCCTTCTCCTTTTCTTGTAGAGTTTGTTTATGGCTGGGGTCCACCAGACTGGACGCTTGCCTTTGGTACAAAGAGTCTTTGTTTTGCTTGGGATTGCCTGATCCATGCAGCCCTGCAGGTGCTGGTAGAAGGCATTTGTAAGTGATTCAGCGGTTTGAGTAATGTTAACCGCCGGCTCAGGGGCCGTAAAGGAGACCACACTAGTCTTTAGAAGTGTGAAGTCAGCTTTCGAGAAGTCTCTGCACCAATTTAAAACTCACCTCTGAGCGTTACAAAATACCCAATGGCTCTGCCCATGCCCTAACCCCGACTAATAGTGCATGCCCTTGACCCCAAACAGCTTAGCCAAGCCTCTATGCAACCCAATTAACAAAGGGTTCACCCTCTAGCCATAACAATCTATCTCACTAACTCCTCTTTTATCCAGGATTACATTCTTGTATTACTTATTGTTTTTATCCAGTATTACATTTTTATATTACTTATTGTTTTAAAAGTCTAACTTCTATTGTATTGTTAGTATATGTACTCATGTACCTCTGTTCTTTGGAGCTTTTCTCCCCGGGCCTCCACTGAAAACGGATATGTATCCAGCTGGACTAACCCGGTCAACAAATGTAAAATAAAATAAATAAAAATAAACTTTACTGTGGTCTTTTTCATTTCGGGTGGGGGCGGGATGAGGACCTCCAGCGAGATTAGTTTGTGATCAGATCTCACCAGTGAGGGGTATACTTCTGGCATTGAACATTGTGCTCCCATGTTCGTGATGATGATATCAAGTATGTTTTCTCCTCTTGTGGGGATGGTGACTAGTTGTTCCATGGCATTTGAGTTTATGAATTCCAGGAACTTTTGGGCTAGAGTGTTTGGGCTTGAGTAGTGTTCCCAGTCTATATTAGGGTAGTTGAAGTCACCTAGTATGATGGTGTTCGAGATACATTTATCCTCCAGTGTTTTCAGGAAGGCCATATGAGGTTCCTGAGTTTGCGAGGGTGGCCTGTAACATGCTACAAATTGCAGAGCAATCTTGCCTATGGTTAATTGCACCTGGATGGTTTCCGATGCATCGCGATGCCACCAATCTTGAGGTGTGGGTGTCCTTGATGAATATGGATACCCTCCTTTCTTGGTATTGTCCGGGTTTTGGGGCCGAACGCATGATATGAGGTAAAACCTGATAGTGCTGGGGTGCTCTCAGAGCCTTGAACCAGGTTTCTGTCACAGCACAGACATCGATGCTCCATACTGAGAAGGGCCTCAGTCGTGCATCTTGAGGTTGAGACTTCTGGCATTGAGCAGCATTACCCTTAGTTTTTTTTCTTTGTTTTGTTCTAGGGTGGTAGGTTTAGAATTTGAGCCTTGCCTAAAAAAGGCACTATGGGGGTGGCAAGAGCCTTTGCCAAAATCCGGAATCCCAGGGGTGACAAGTGCAAGCCGTCCCTTGCGAAATGATTCCACATATATATTTGCATGGTGTTTATGGCCATTAGCATGTCAACAGGCATTTGTTCATTGATACCGTCTTTCAGGATATTGACATAGCTCACAGATTCTATGACACTCACAGTTTGCAGGCATCAGCCAACATTGTCAGCCACAGACATTCAGTTTTCACTTGTATCATGGTTAAATGGATTCCAAGCAGTAGAGTACCCAGGACTGAGCCCTGTTGAACTCTGCTGCTTACAGATCAGCTATTGGAGGTAGATTTCCCTATTTTTTATTTTTATTTCATTTAACATTTGTTTACCAGGAAAGTTCAACTTGGAATGAAGCCAATTTTCAGCGGAGGCCTTGGGAGAAATGCTCCAGATGCATGTCTTTGTATCATGGGACAAAACCAGAGCACCTGGAGGAAATGCACACGAATGCAGGAAGGACATGCAGACTCCACACAGAAGGCAGCCCAGCAGGGAATTGAACCGAAGAACCTCTTACTGTGAGGCAACAATGCTACTACTGCACTACTGCACCGTCTTCTTCCGAGTATGTGTTCCATCAGTGAGCTACTTAGTGACCCTGTAGTGATATTACCGTGGATGCCTGAGTGGGTGCTTTTGTCAATGATGCCTGAGTAGGGGATAGAGTCACATTATTTGGCTAAGTCCAAGGGGTTGTATGCCCTGATGTCCCCTCATCCAGGTCCTTGGTGACTGCCTTAGACATGTTCACCAGGTTTAACAGCCATGATCTTCCTGTCAGAAATCCAAACTGTGTACAATCAACTGTTTGTAGATTACATATATGTTTGTTGATCAGCTCCATGATGATTTGCCCTTGGGCATACAGATATGGCTACTCAGGCAAATATGTCTACAGTTCAGGTAGTCAGTAAATGCACCACCTCTGTGTAAGGGGATAACAGTTGCCATTGTCCAGTCAGCTGGGATGCAGCCAGTGGTTACAGTATGAATGCAAGGAGTTCCCAATGGTGGTAGTAATCCTTGTTGGATCATATGTAGGATGCAGCCTGGAATGTTAGCATGTCCAATAGATCCTGTGTATCCCCCATAGAGACCCCAGTTATGACCTGCTCTGTAGATATAGAAGGTATGGGACAGGTTGTAAGAATGTCATGTGGCACATGTGGTGGGGACAAGGGAGTGAAGTTGATGCACAACTTGTGGGACAACAGGTTAGCTATGAATACAGACCCATTATATGTGGTATCATTAAGTATGAGTTCACCAACAATATGGGCCTTTCCTCTGAGGTTACACATGTAACTACACTGTGTGTTATGGTTCTGCTTTGTGGGGGAGGCTAATTTTGTCACATACTGTTTCTGCATGACTTCACAACAACACTATGTGCTCATTTTAGCTGAGGAAGTTGTGCCTCCATTTTACGGGGCACCCTCATCCCAACTGTCACACGGCAATGTCCACCTCTTATTTTACAGCCTGCTAATGGCAGTTGTCCACCAAGCAAGTTTGCTGTGCCATGAGGATCTCATTTTCCTCCTGTCAGGTACAGCTGAGTCTATGCAGTTGTACTACTGGTTACATAAAGCATGGGTGTAGAGCTCTGCATACTTGCCTGTCCCATCTGAGGGGGTGCAGTTAAGCTATGTAAACCATCCCATAGGAGATAATAAATTGCTTTGTTAAAGTATATTTATGTATTTTCTGTAAGGGGGGTTAGGTCTGATACTTAGTCTTAATAAGACTGACCTGTAGTCAGATCTCACCAGGGAGGACCTCACAGTTGGGGCCTCAGTAGTCATCCATATTGGTAAACACATGATGCACTACATTGGGTCCCCTTGTGGGGATGTCATGTCACCGGTCCAGGGCATTGTAGTTATGGACATGAACTAAGTTTTGGGCAAGTGAGCTTTAGCATGACTAACTAACACAGTTGGTGGTTACTTAATGTCACCCAAAACCATGGTGTTCTGATATATCTTAATCGACCAAGTACATTCAAATAAGCACAATGGGTGTCTGGATTCATGGAGCTGCTCCTGTAGCTGGAAATGGTTTGATTAGCTGCCCTTCCATTAGTGAAAGCAACTGCAGTGTCTCTGGGAAATCACAGTGTTTCACCAAATCTGGATGTGTATCTGTCCTTAATGAATATGTATACACCACCTGCATTACCTTGCACACTGTTAGTTTGAGGTCTGAACATGTGGAAGGATGTGTTGTCTGGTATGGCTGTGGTGCTGTCCTCAACCTTGAACTAGGTGTCTTTGACTGCACAAATGTCTGCATATCCCAGGGTAGGGACACCTACCATAGAGTGGTGTTTAGTGTTGCCATTCCAAGCATGTAGCAGCATAACTGTGATGTATGAAGATGGCATTCTCATTGGAAAGGTTTTCCTCCAGACAGTACCTATAAGATGCACTGTGGGGGTGTCAGCAGGTTTGGCCAGTACTCAACATCCCAGGGGTGAGATATGAAGACCATCTCTGGCAAAGTATTGATGTCTGTTGAGCAAGTCATTCCAGGTGGACATGTAGTGGATCCTCTTACAATGACACCACAAGTTAAGGCAATTATTGATGTCCATGATTTTGTGTATTTAATGAGGCATCATCCTAGGTGAGGGTCAAATGCAGCTGAAAGCTATAGGCATACCTGCAAGAGACACAGAGTGTCTAAGGTCAATCATGTGTCTGCATACAGTCCAGTGATGTATGTCCCTAGTCGTACACACCTACAGGAACTATGATGTCATCATTATGTTACCTGATATTCCTTGAGTTGCAGCAATGTGTGGTATGGTGTATCATGTCAATCCACATATGGCTAACTGTGACCTTTCCTATATGTAGCCTGATGACATGGACATCAATGTGTCTCACGATGTAATCATCTATGAATAATAGGTTTGATTTTGTGTTTTGCCTTAGGTGTTTGACCGGTGAGACAGTGGTGCATGAACTATTATGTATATTGTGCTCTCCAGAGGTATGATTTTCTGCTGTGTTTGTTGTTTGGGAATGTGTCTGGTAAGGAGCTGCACACATGCAGGTGTGTGTGATGTGGATGTGGGTGGAGCAGGAGGTGAGCTGTGCATGTTGGCAAAATGCTCATTGCCATATGTACTGACTATTGTTTGAGACACCATGGAATCCAGGTTTGAAATACAGTAAAATCTGTTACATGTTGTGTTTGTGTAGCATAGGAGTAGAGGGGTGGGGACACTTTCCACATCTCATCAGCAGTCATTGGTAGTGCCATTAGCAATGCAGTCATGCTTGTGTGTACACAGCATGTCATCATTAGGCAATTTCATGACAGATGGTGAAATGTAACACATGACCTTTATGTAAGTCTCCTAAGGTACAACAGCACATGTGAGTGTGCCTTACAATGCTTTGCCAGCCATGTGGACCTTGGATTGACCAGAATCCTGTTATTAGGCTTGGTCCCAATACCATACCTACAAATGAGACACTGTGCATATCCAGCAAAGTTAGGGTCATGCTGCAACACCCTTGAGGTTGACAGCCTGAAACACAGTGTTTGTAGGCACTTCTTGCAGTGAAGATGTGGATGTCCGTGCATGCACAGAGGACTTGTTCAACTTTGCAGACATTATGTTGCCCTTGCAAATGTACAATGCCTGTCAAGCAACCAGACAGCAAACTGGTTGTTGTGTGACACGATGTGGGAATGTAGACATGTGTTCTGGGTACATAACTGTACAGTATGACATACCTAAGACATGTGGTAGGTGGACACACTTTGGCCAACGGTGGTCAGTCCTCTGCAGTAGGCCACGGAGCATACCATGCAGATATCCACCATTAATCTGTTGAATGGCAAAATGCATGAATTGCTGTGAAATTGTCACCCAACATGGATCACTGCCACTGTGTTGCTTTCTTCAGCAAGCTTGAACATCTATATCACCAGACACTGCACATTATATTGTTATGCTGCAGCTGTGCCCCTAATCACCATCTGGTCAGTTCCCTAGTGACATACTACCAACCCTGGAACAGAAAGCATAATACATGCAAAAGCCAACTGATTGCTCAGGATGCTGATCAAGGCATCTACCTGGAGAAAGGTATGTGAAGCCTACAGATCCTTTCATAATGTGGAACAACTATGTGGATGAACAAACAGACTGTGTCCTGCTTCTCATCGTGAGCTTCTTAGTAATGCTTTGCATGTGATGACAGAAAAAGTATCGGAGCATGACAGTGGTTGTGGTGAGGCCAGCAATTCAGGTGACTCCCCTGCTTTCCGCATTCTTCACAAATTAATTGTGTCCTTTCAGTAGACACTGATTGAGCAGTGTACAGCTACAGAATAACTGAGTAAAACCTCCTGCCTTACCTTCACAGGGTATACATATTACCCTTCCCTCAATTGTTTGTCTCTGTACATACACTCTGGATGACTTTTTTCTTGGAACATGATGGAAATAACTGCAATACTTAGTTGCACAGAGGACACCTAGCATGCATTGCCAAGCAGTGTCCCCAGATCTCTCAGTCATCTGATATGTAAATCCATGAAAGGAGTTAGCATGGATACGATCAGTAACAATGTTGTACACCTACTGACACTGGACCAAACACAGTTTGTTTTGCTCAAGGGCAGATCATGCCTACCTACCCTAACCAGTGGACCTCATTGAATGTTAAACTATGCAATGGATGAGAGGAATACAACTCACTCCACCTACTGTGGCCTGACAAGGTGTTTGACAATATTAGGCCAGCAAGCCTTGATGAAAACTGTGCAGGTTATTTACAGAGTGGTATGTCAGCTGTTGGATAGCCAAGTGTCTGATAGTCATAACTGGGGAAGATAGCATTAGGTAGTCCCCCACCTGTGCTTCACTTTAGCTGTCATCATCATCAGATTCAGAGGAGACACTGACATCAGAATTTGTAGGGGACAGAGACTGATCCCCCGGTCACCTGTGATAAAAAATGGAAAAACAGTACATTAATACCTACACTATTATGCTCTGCAGTACTATGTTGCAATATATATAAACTGTCCACACTATTGTCACTATTACATACCTGTTTAACCCCCAACCTCATACAGCAGGACACGAGGACATTACTTTTCCCACAAACATCTGTAGTTACTTGTAAATAAAAGCTCTTTAAACAGCAATCTCATTAGCAACAATGAGGTACACTGTTGACATTTGTGAAGACTGCAATGTTGATACATATGGCAATCTGTAGTGTCGTGACAATACTGTCACATCTATCAGTGTGGTCATACCTACAAGGCATATAGTGGATATAAAAAGTGTACACACCCCTGTTAAAATGCCAGGGTTTTGTGATATAAAAAAATTAGACCACAATCAATCATTTCAAAACATTTCCCACCTTTAATGTGACCTATAACCTGTACAATTCAATTGAAAAACCAACAAATCTGTCAGGGGAAAAAATATAAAAAATAAAAAAACATACAATAAGCTGGTTGCATACGTGTGTACACCCTTAAACTAATACTTTGTTGAAGCACCTTTTATTTATTTATGTATTTTGCAATTGTTGACCGGGCTAGTCTAACTGGATATATGTCCATTTTCAGCAGAGGCCCGGGGAGAAAAGCTCCAAGCATGAACAGCAAGAATACAGCATTCAGATTTCTTGGGTAGGAGTCTATCAGCATGGCACATCTTGACTTGGCAATATTTGCCCACTCTTCCTTGCAAAAGTGCTCCAAATCTGTCAGATTGTGAGGGCATCTCTTGTGTACAGCCCTCTTCAGGTCACACCACAGATTTTCTATTGGATTAAGTCTGGGCTCTGGCCGGGCCATTCCAAAACTTTAATTTTCTTCTGGTGAAGCAATTATTTTGTTGATTTGTGCTTGGGGTCATTGTCATGTTGAAAGGTGAAATTCCTCTTCATCTTCATCTTTCTAGCAGATGCCTGAAGGATTTGGCCCAAAAGTGACTGGTATTTGGAACTGTTCATAATTCCCTCCACCTTAATTAAAGCTCGAGTTCCAGCTGAAGAAAAGCAACTCCAAAGCATGATACTGCCACCATAATGCTTCACCATGGGAATGGTGTTCTTTTGGTGATGTGAAGAGCTGTTCTTGCGCCAAATGTACCTTTTGGAATTGTGGCCAAAAAGTTCAACCTTGGTCTCATCAGACCATAACATTTTCCCACATGCTTTTGGGAGATGATGTATTTTGCAAGTTTTAGGCAGGCCTGGATGTTTTTCTGTGTAAGAAAAGGCTTCTGTCTTGCAACCCTACCCCATAGTCCAGACATATGGAGAATACGGGAGACTGTTGTCACATGTAGTACACAACCAGTACTTGCCAGAAATTCCTGCAGCTCCTTCAGGGTTGCTGTAGGTCTCCTGGCAGCCTCCCTGACCAGTTTTCATCCTGTCATTTCATCAATTTTGGGGGATGTCCAGTTCTTTGCAACATCACTGTTATCCCATATTTTTGTCTACTTTTTGATGACTTTCTTCACTGTGTTCCATGGTATATCAAATGCTGTGGAAATTTTATTTGTACCCTTCTCCTGACTGATTCCTTTCAACAACAAGATCCCTTTGATGCTTTGTAAGCTCTCTGTGAACCATGGCTTTTGATGATGGCCACTGAATAAATGTCAGGAAAATCCTACTAGGACAGCTGAACTTTATTTGGGGCTAATCAGAGTCTCTTTAATTGATGACAGGTGTGTACCCAAGAATATGACAGATACTGCTGTATGATCATACACCCAACACAGGAGTCCTTGTAGTGTGTCCCCTAGGGGCAACCACCCTGATAATATGTCAAAACAACAGTACCAAACAAATAGCAGTGTGCTGTTACAACAACTATAAAGGGACATTTCCATGAGACCAATGTGCCACAGTGACAAGCAACATTCCACACTTGATGTACTGTACGGCCTCTGTAGGTGCAACAAATCTAGAGATCAATGACATGTCATCATTACAGTTCTAGAAAAGGCTTATTGCTGTAATCCCCATTCTCGCTAAGTATATTCATACATATGCATCATGTTGTAAACAAAAAAGTTACATACCTGATGGAGTACAATACTCCTCTGGTGATATGTGCAGATATATAGTTTTTGGCAACGCATTTACTGTGTGAAGAAAGACTCATACAGAATGGTTCCCTAGCCAGCTGTTTGCCTTTTTAACATGGTTCTCATTACTAGGTGATTGGCTCTTAACCAATATGTGGTTCTGAAATGCTAATTGCAGCCAACACAGCTTATTTGCAGTATAATCAGCCAATGACATGCAACCACTGAACAAGATATAAGACCTTCATGTAGATTAGAAGCCCTTTCTGATATGTTGTGCTGGACATTACTGGGGTCAAGATACTATGTCATTGCAGAGAGTACATCTGTAGCAGCAACTTTTACATATAGATGTGTGTGTGCTACAGGCTTCAGCTGATGCTGCAGGCAATAGGCATAGGCAGGAAGTGTGAACACTTTGGAGGACAACAAGCTGTAAGAATAAGTGTGAGAGCTGTGGCAGCCTTGTATAGGCAGAAACAGATTGAGGGTTCCCATTCCACTGCAGATTAAGGCATGTGTTTAAGGTAAGTATGTTATCCAATGGTATTAACAGAGTACTAGGGAACATGTTTGTTGTGCCCTTGAACAACATAGGGGGTAAATATACCATTATTTCAACTATTTGGGCAACTGCCAGGCCAAGTGTTACATTATGGTAGTCATTTGGAACATATGTAATGGCAGTCCTTGTTACTAGTAGGACATCCATAGGTGTATGATAGTTGTGCAGCTGTGCTAATCTGTAATATCATTATGAAATGATTGTATGCTGCACTCTGATATTAGTGGGCCTCATTTGCATTACCCAAGTTAAAATCCTCTGTGAATGCATATAAATGCATGACTGACACTTTATGCACTTTATAGTGTTGCTATAGGGATATATCAAGTGTGTTCCTATCTGCATGACTTCCATCATTGAAAAACAGACATTGCATTTGAAATGCATTGTGTTAATAAAGAGTGCATGATTCAGTCATTCACTGATCGCTTCATAATATTGTAATTTAAATGCTACACACCACAGGATTTGAACCCAGGACCATGTGTGGCAAAACGTATTGTTTGCAAAGTATTCAACAGAATGAGCTACTGAGTCACTGTTAAAACATGTGTATTTGTGAAGATATAAGTGCAAACATACAGGCTGTGACATACCTCCATTACATCTATTATTATGTGTCTAGCTTTATAGGGATGTATTTCTCCACCAGAGTCTTAGCTGAACATGTGTTTTTCCATTAATGTTTTAGCAGGTGTATTTCTACATGTTGCTAATAAATATTTACCTGCTATTAGAGACCTCATTTACATCCATTATTCTGTATCTGGCTTTCTAGTGGTGTAGTCCTGTACCAGATTCCAAGTTACACTCCTAGTTTTTCCATTACTCTTTCAGCAAGTTTGCACGACGCAACTGATGCACAGCTCTGCTTACAAATGCTTAATGATGGTAACTTGCAGTTATTATGTTTTGCTTACAACACCTGTTTTAATTAACAGCTGCATGGCTTGGCAGGTTAATGCCAAGCGATGCACAGCTCTGCTTACACAGGCTTAATGATGGTAACTTGCAGTTGCTATGCTTTGCTTACATCTGTTTTAATTAACATCTGTGTGGCTTGGCAGGTTAATGCAGTGGTCTGCAGGTGCGATGGTCTTGGGTATGAAATAGCAGACAGGTGTTTATTTTGTATGTGCTTGTCATTTAAGACACATATATCAATATAGCTCCATTCAGCTGAGCTTAGCAATGCTCTGGAATGTGCTGCATCATGCAAGAAATCTTAAAGAAAAGAAAAATGGGGAGATAGGACAGTGGTGAAATGGGGTGCAAGCAGGGGGAAAACAGTGAAAGGCAGGTAGGTATGTGCAGGAAGGGTGTAGGAAAGAACCATAGCTATCCATTTCTTGTACAGCAACAACTGTGCACTTTGACAGAATTTGTAGATGAATTTGGACTGTCACCTCCAGAGAGAGAAGGGAGGACAACATAACTGCGTTGTCAAGCCAATTGGACCAAATTACGTGTGTCCGGTGGACACGTGAGAAATGTAGAGCTATGTATGGGACAATATTTTTTTTTGGGACAGGTGCCCATTTTGTTTTTAAGGTGAGAGTGGAATGTTGGAGAAGGGATATAAGTACATGGGGAGGTAAGCTGGGAAGGTGAGGAACCTTTCGCAGACAGACAAGATAGCAGACAGGGTTGATGTGTGACATGCCAGGGGGGTGAACACCTTGGATGGGGAGAGTGTTGTGGAATCCCAGTCTCAGGTGCCTCCACAAGGTAGCAGCATGATTCAAGTCCCCATCCATGGGACTGTCAGCACCGCTCCATCACTGCCCCTGTGGTGGCAGCGGCAGAGGCTGGGCTACAGGATGAGGCTGCCCCACCAGGGTGGCGAGCATGCCCTCCATCTGGAGCAAGCAACATCCAAAAGTTTAGATGAACATCCTGTGCACCAATCCTTGTAGTTCATCATGGGTGACAAAACCATCCCTCTCCACCACTGCTCGCAGAGGGCGGCCCAGCCCCAGGCTGTAGGGTGGAACTATCTGACACCACAGGCAGTATAAGGCAGCAGAGGGGGAACCACCAGGCTCTGGCCCAGATGTGCTGGGCCCTGGTGCCACGACTGGAGGAGGCAAGGTAGGTGGATGACCTGGAACTGGTCTACCTTGTCGCGCTGTAGTAAATTATATATAAAGATAAGTTAACGTTAGTAATAACCAAACCAAAGTTAGTATTAACGTAATGGAACATAATACTGATTAATCCAAATACATATTAAGGGTACATTATGTGGATCACAACATTAAATAACATAACAGTAAGTATGTTAACAGCAAACCAGTATGAAATAACCCATAAGGCCAACATAACAGATTAACATAATATATTAATATTAAATTATAATAATAAATAACATTAAGAAAGTAAATAAGATCAGGGGTGGGGAGAGACAGAAAAACATTCCATTAGTGAATTTGCAGATGATATTACTATGCAGACTACTAATACATACTTCTACAGGTGTGCAGTGTCAGTTGTGAGTACAGTGACTCCAAGTCTTCTACAGAAAATGTTGCACATACATACCTTTCAAGCTGTTAACATGGGACAATATGGGCCAAGCATTAACAAATGCAGGTACACAACTACACGGAACTGTTTCACATACTGTGCTCGTACATTGCTATCAAGGTGTTCTGTAAATGGATTTGCAAATGCATTGCATTCCAGGTAATCATTTATCTGCTAATCAAGGACCAGACAGACTGGGTAGTTGTCATTACATTATGAAAATAATCAAGGACCAGACAGACTGGGCAGTTGTCATTACATTACGAAAAATCATGAAAGTTGAGAGGTATGTTTGTGTACATTAAGTAGACTAGACAGCCACTCATGTCTTAGCTGGCTGGCATGGGAGTAAAACCCAAAAGCTGTGACTCCTTGAGACGTGCACTTAATGTAACAATTGAATATGGTGGCGTTAGAATAAACATTACACTGAATACAGCCCTGCTGCAGTTATTTGAAAACATTACTTATCAAACTACAATCATGCTTTACACTTTATTGTTATTGCTCCTTAGAATCTGTGAATTATACACATGATATCTTCCCAGAATGTGGGCAAACCATATACTTTGTTCCTGGAGCGGGAGGAATAGACTGCATTATTTGACCGAAAGTGGCCTGAAGACAGCCCTGAACTGTACTGTGGGTTGTGCAGTACATTTATCAGGTAATTACTTTTGCATTCTTTATTAATTTCATTTTTACAGTTGACTGCAGTGACATTAGAATACACATGCAGTGAATACAGCCCTACTGCAGTTATTTGCACACATTACTTATCAAACCACAATCCTACTTTATTGCTTATTGTTATTGGTATTGTTTATTGCACTACAGTTACCAGAAAATATACATACTTTCACACAGTCACAATGCATCCTGGCCAGGTGCTTTGTGTGAGACTGGACATTGCGAGCCTGTTCAGCTGCAGCAATTTGAAGGGAAGCAAACCATTATATATACCAGTTTTGCAAAGATTCAGCTTGTATTTTAGTAAAGTAGTAACAAATATACTTACATATCTGTGGGGCATGCCCAGCCCTAGCCTCTTGGACCCAGGTGTCCATGGCTACCCTCTTCCTTCACTTTAGGTCTTCATAGTGGTGATGACACTGCTCAGCAGTGTGGGTGATACCAGTAACACTGGTAAGATCCCTGGTCAACTGATCCCAGGCTTCAGCTTTATATTTTGAGCCCTGTTAACTGCCCTGCAACAGCTGAGGTTCATAGTTCTGGGCCAGGAGTACAACAAACACTCTGGACTCCTGCATGCCCCAACTCTGCACCTGAAAGCATGCTCCCTCACCAATACCACCAGGCATATCGACATGTTACTAAGGCTCCACTAAATGCTGCAGAATTCATGCCTATTGGCCTTAATATAGGCTGTTTTCCCACCCTTACGCATCATAGTATAACATTTAAAAAAGTGCCGTGTTGCTTAGCATCCCCCAAACCAGCTTAGTGGAGCTGAGCATTGCATAAACTCATGCAACAGTATTTTAGTGAAGCTTAGCAAAATGCAAACAGGAATAGCCATTGACCATATTTAAGCAGTGCTTAGCATCACAAAACTTTTCCAAATGCAACAATTTTGTTTTTGAATTAAACTGCCCTTTAGGTCACCTCACACATTTCCACAGCAATAAATGCAAAAATAAATTACTTTTGGGGACTCAGACCCAGGACCTACTACACTTTAGGCCGTGACTCTACCTAGAAAACCAATATATCTTCACATATAGTACTAAGCTACCTGTTAGCGTTGCTAAGCACCATGCCATGCAGCAAAACAGCCATTCAAAATAGTAAAATAAAAACATGCAGACAAAAACACATAATTAATTGCATGCAATTTCTATTTTTAGATGTCTGGCAAGTATCAGCTGTGCATGTGTAAGCACAGCTCAGCAGTGCTGCACTCCGTGCCATGCAAATGGGCATAAAAATAAATAAGTAAATAACTAAAATTAAAATAAATTAAAAAACTCCAAAAATAACTTTCTTCCTCTGTTGTAACTTCTGCTACTGTAGCCCTACTATAGCCCCCTCCTTTGTCTCCCGACCATTCTCCACACTCTTTATCTCCCCCCACTTCCTATCAATGTCTGTACATTTTCCTTCTTTTGAACAATGATTATCCTTTTGTTTTTACTCTTATATGTAGTAAATTTAGACCACTGCTATCAGTGTAACCCTTAATGTTCATTTTTTTCTTTTGTTTTTCTCTTTTTAATTAATTCTGTATTTGCATTATTATTTTTAATAGTTTGTCCTGCATGTGTATCTTTGCTTCTGCTTGCTGGGGCTTTTCCCCTTGGGTCTCCACTGAAAATGGGTTTGTTTGCAAACTCAGTTGGACTAACCTGGTTAACAAATGTGAAATAAATAAATAAATAAATAAAGTTCACACATATTTCTACATTAGTAGGGTGCATTACAGGGATTCTTATCCCGTACATAACATCTGTCCAGGAATTCCCTGGACAGTCCACAAATACAGTACAGCCTCTACACTACTGCCTACAATGATTCAATATTATATTACTATAATCTCCCTTGGCAGTGTGCCATGATTAATATGCATGGTGTGCTGGAGAGGAGGAACTGCTGCTGTGTACATGGGTACATTCCATGTAAGCTCTACACGGAACCTACGTGGATTTTATTGAATCCTGGGGTTAGTCTTTTCAACAACACAAGCTGTTCATGGAAAAGGTGACTTATCAACATCTATAAAATAATTAAGAAAATGAAATTATATCATACAGAGAATCTTTGGGACTAGTATAAAACAAGAAATAATCAAATGCCAAATGACAATGACAAGAAATTAATACTTCTCTCCACAAAGCAAGCATCTCTTTCATTGCAATGGAAACTGTTCACATGGAAATTCATTCATAGGTCTTTATAATACCACATAAAATGGAAATAATGTTTAAACAAAGTATAAGATGTTGGAGATGTAAAAGGAGCTTGAGAGCAGATTGGAGGCATATGTTTTATGAATGACATTTACTTAAACCGTTTTGGGATAAAGTACATTTTTTCTTGCAAATAGTTTTTAATGATAATTTCCATTTCTCTAAATCTCTGATACCCCAATGTGTTGCTAGAACAAAGTTTTTACTGTTATGGACACTACTGGCTATAGCAAATAAAACTATTACTACAAATTGGAAAAGTGAGACTTCACCCACATTTAAAGAATACAGAAACATTGTATTGACTGTGTCATGAATGGAAATGAGAACCATTAGAATGAGAACAGAAAGAACCACATTTTATTACAGCTCATGGAAGAAAGTGAACACATTAGTGGAGAAAGATGACTGTAATAGCTAATGGAATTAAGTTTTTAAATGTAAAAATGTGTAACATCTTTTAAACATAGACACCTTTGTAAATAATTTGTTTGTTTAGAATCTATAGTTGTTGATTGTATATAGTTAACCTATGTAAATTATGTTTTATATTGCAAAGTTATAAAATTACACTCATTTTGTAAAATCAATAAAAGTTTAAGGAAAAAATTATTTATATGTGCTTGTTAGTACAAGAAGGAATAGAACTAAAGTCTTTTTTATAGGACAAATTACTGAGTTTATGTAAATTGATGTTGTTCTTGTTTGTGAAACACAGTTAAAGGACAACAACTGGAAACCAGGGTATACATGTTTTTTTTCTGTATTAGATACTCTAATAAAATATTAGGTGTCGGTGTTATGATAGCTATTAAAGATTGTTTTGAGACCTGTAATTATTACATCTTTAATGATAACACCAATTGTGTAGCTGTTGTTTTATCAAGACAATAAAGACAACCTTGGAACAAATCACAATTGTTGGAGTGTATAGACCACCAAAGTCATGTGTTGGTGACCTAGTGAACTTTAAACATTTCTTGCAATTTAATGCAAGAGAGAAAAACTTATAATAGCTGAGGACTTAGAAACAAGCTGGAATAATATTAATTCAACATTTGTAAGGAATCATTTATAATATATGTTTATAGATGGAGCCACTACCTTGGCTTTGAGGAATAAATCCCTAACTACAACTCAGGCAACCCGGGTTCAATTAGTGCCTAGGCCATCAAGAGTGCTAGTAGGGTGAGAGGCTGGTTGGGCTCATTCTGGGGTAGGGCATTTGCTGACGATGCTCCCTAAGGTGAGCATGGTCCAATGAGGGGAGAAGCCCTGGAAGAAAAAGAAATGAGTGAACATAGTGGAGGGGGCAGAGAAAAGTGGGTAGGGCATAATAAAAAAAAATCCCCCTGAATAGAATGTGGGTGACTGAGACCCTACCAATGCCCTTAGGTTCCATGACAAGCCCAGCAAATACAGAGTAAGTCCAAGGTTTATTCGGAGACGGTAGACCCAGAGTAGAAGTTGTGGACTGGGTAGCAGTGCCACCAAAAAAATTAAAAAGCAATTTTTGCATACTGCAAACAAAACCATCAGGGAACAGAAAATACAGGATATTGTTTGTGTTCCTAAAGAGATGATTGTTACTTTACGGAACAGAACATACAGGATATTGTTTATTTTCCTAAAGAGATGAATGTTACTTCATGACAAGGTTTATCACCTTCGATGTGCCGTGATCATGAGGTTATAAAAGTTAAAGTACTGCTAGATAATTCTGGCAAAATGAAATCAAAACCAATGCACAGAACAGCCACTATGTATAACTAATTAGAGGGATGCATTCACTGGAAAGAAGGTAAACAGAATATGATAAGTTTTGAAAGGGAAATTATCTGAAAGTGAAAAGTGAAACAATATTAACACTGGGATCTAAGCTTGCTGGGTCATAGGTGTGTAGTAGGCTAATGGCCCTGGAGCCATTACAAGCCTAGACCATAGGATTACCCTGGCATCATGCCACCCGACCTTAGTTCACAGTGCCTCTGTTGAGTAGAGTCAATGGTGTGATCCCTGGGGTGAATTTTCTATTTTCCATCCACTCGTCAAGATTTCTCTTGTAGAGGGCCAGTGAGGTGCTCTGTTTGACATGTGTGAGAAGTATTTTCCATAGCATGGGCAGTCTCTGGGTTATGAACCTGTCCTTCCAGCATGTTCTGTAGATTGGGGTAATGAGGATGAGGTCTTTGGAGCATGTAGACACTTTTATTAATATATGAGAGAGAGAGAGAGAGAGAGAGAGAGATCTCCACTTTGCATGTAGAATCTGGATCTCATTTTTATAATGTTACTCAGGAGGAGAGGGTGGCACTGAAAGATCTACAGGATGACCCTGAACTTGTTATAAGACTGGCAGATAAGGGTGGAGGGATAGTGCTCATGGACAGGGCATATTACTCCCAGAAAATTAAAGCTCTTTTAGAGAATGATGATGTATATGGGTTTCTGCTGATTTACTCCCATTAACATTACCCTGCAAAGAGCAGTATATGTGTTCAACTTTCCTTATATGTAGGGTAGCACACACTCAATCAGACCAACACTGTCCCCACCTGAAACCCTCTTTAGCCAACTCCACCTTTACTCTCACTGCCTAATAATTTCCTTTACAGTCATTCCCAGTAGAAACATTTGAATCTGGCTACAGAAATCAAGTATAGCCCAAATAGACTATATTTGCTACTTACCCTGCAATCCTTGCCAAAGGTTTTAGCCCACTCTAGGACTTGCACCCTCCCTCCCCCACATTTTCCTTGCAGGACTTTAAATCTTTATTTGTACTTGGGTAATCTTGGGTTTCTGCTGACTCACTTCTCTTAATAGTGTTGTGTGCCCTGAAGTGAGTTACTTGGCTAATGTGCTTCAAAACCTCCCTCATTTGGCTCTCCTTAGCATTTCATTGGCTTAAGCTTTGTCATTCTTTATTTGCCTGCCCACTGACAGCAGATCAGAAGGTTTTTACCCTGCTTGCATAGCTTGGAGCCATCTTTAAATCTAAAATCTTCCCTGTTGGATTTAACTACTGTGGTGTCCTAGATGTGTGTATGTCTCTAAATGTAAGTACATTGGCTTCTATTGCACAGAGTATAAGTTAAAAATACTAGTGACTGATGCATACTGGTTTTGGATGATGCCATTGGGAAATTTAGGCTCTCATGTTTGTAAACTTTACCATTGTTTGTAAGTTCCATGTGGAATGTTGGTAGAATGCTAATGTTATTCCATTTGAGTTTGTATTAAGTCTGGAGCTATACTTACCTGAGCATTACTGTAGGAAACTGAAATAAGTGAACCTTAAAACATTACAGTGTGGAAACACAATTCTAGTGTATAGTTACATACACTGTAAAGAATTCATGCAGCACTGGTGTCAAAGGAAAAAACAACTTCAAAAAGATCAATACATGGCAGGTTCAGGTTAAGGCACTTTAATCTTGCAGCAAGGAGACAAAAATGTGCTAATACAGAGTTTGTCTAACTAAAATCAGGAAGTGAAGCCATTCTTATACATTTCTTACAAGACATTGCCTACTAAGCTGACGTAAGAAATCACAAGTTCTTTCAGTATTATTTCATAGCAGCTGTTTGTCCATGATTTTCTGCTGGCACATCAAGTTTATGAAAAAACTTCCTAAGAAAAACAACGTGGCCTTGATGACCACTGGTCAGATACAACTTCTCACTATGCAATGTTACCATTCAAGGTACTATGGCTAATTCGAGCACAAAGCAAGTACAGATTATAGTTCATTTCTTCAAGCAGTCTCTGTTTAACTATATCTAGTTCTTCTGCAGCTGTGCATGTTCTCATAACACGAACAGAGATGATTGTTCAAGTTCAGTAACATTATAGAAAACAGTATTGTTCTATTCATTAATTTCCTGACCTAGCAGATAATCTCCTGCTTCTCAGTATATTTCCAAAAGGCATAAACATGAATTTTGCTGTGCTAGCAAATACTAGGTCAGAGAGCATCTTGCAGTTTCAGAAAGCATATTGTCATTTCAGAAAAGCATCTTGTAGTTTCATGCAAAACTAAGCTGTACCTAAAATAGAATGAAATGTGTTAACCCTTTTAGCTTCTAATAAGCACTAAACACATCCATTAATACATATTTTTCTGACATTTCCCCCTGTTAATACTTTTTATTCCATTCTCAAAAGCATAAACAGTTTGCTTCTTTTCCTAACCTCTTCTGTTCAAGATTTGCAGTTAAGAGAGTCATTCGGTTTAAACTTATGAAAGTGTTTCACTTTTCAACAATTCTTCAATTTCAGTACTTTGATACAAAGTGTCAGAAACTGACATGTCTATAAAATCTTTGATTAATCTTTTCATGCAGGGAATACCACAGCAAACACACACTCCTAATAGGAGTAATCCCACACAAATGGCAATCAGGATGTTCATTAGGATGCTACCCCACCCCCCCCAAACAAATTCTGGAAAAAGTCCGTCAGTGGGTTTGGGCCTGGTTTGGTCATGGCCGACACTTGCTGAATCACCTCAAGATGGTTGTTTATCTCATGCTGGTTGTCAGGAATATATGAACAGCACTTCTCTTTTATTAAAGCGCACGTACCACCTTTCACTGCTAGGGTGAAGTCAAGAGCCATGAGGTTTTGAAGCACCACAGTTCTCATAGCGTTCAGTTCATCAGTTACTAATTTGAGAGCAGAAAAGGTTGCATTACTCATTACTTTGAGAAGTTTGGATAGTTTCCTCAGCTCCCAAATCGATTTCACTGCGCCATATGCAGGGGCTATACTTGTCCACGATATAATAGTGTCACTCAAGTCCATGTGTGTCAGTTTATCTTTGTTTTTCACGGAATTATGTTTTTTCCAGCCTGCTTTGATTCGTCCCACTGGATTTTCAGGCCTCTTGATTGGATTTCCAGTTTTCTTGATGACCTCTCTGACATTTCGAATTCTTCCCTGAGGCAAGACTGCAGTGTGTCGTATGGCTGGAACCAGGTAACCCAAAAAACAACTGCCGGACCAGTTCTCAGGTAACCATTTGTATGCCTTTTTCCCACAAACAAAATAATAATTCCCTACTTTAGTATTAATATACACTTGCCCTGTATGAAACATTTTCTTATTAATAATAGATAGTTGTTTAAAAAGAACAGGATTACGTTGTATTTCATCAATCGTTTTGTGTATTGACTCAAGATATGAGTCATAGTTTGCATCACAAATACAACCTGCATTATTAGCTTTGGTATAACATTTGTAAGGAACAGTCACATTACAATTACTCCAACCTACCTGAACAGTATCATTTTTGTAAAAACACACAATTCCCTTTTGTGTAACAGGCAGGTACAATGCTATTTTGTCTTGTGATTTTACAGTTGTAGTATCAAAAATCAAATTTTTCCAGGTCTCATTGACCTTTAGGGGGACAACAGTCATTAATAATCCCCCATATGCTGTTGGTATAGCTGTGCAAATCCAGCAATTCGAAACATTAAAAGTTTCAGCATACACATATTTAATTGCTTGGTAAGTGTTAAAGTTTGGATGCCAGTCTATGAGCAATGCATCACATTTCTTTGGTTCAGCTCGTGTGGCTGGAAAAAGGAAAGGCCACAGCAAAAAGATCATTGTTATCAGTATGGTTAACAGGATGATCATGCAATACTTCTGGGGTTGTTCTGCATTCCTGTTTTCTCTATATCTGGTCATTTTGTTCTTGTTGTGTAACAGTAACAAGGGTTTTGTCCAGTTCAAAGTTCTTAACCAGTTTACAGTGTGTCAAATGAATCCAGGGCGCTCGCTCTGCAATCTTGACTGCAGTGGGTGTTGACAGTAGCACTTGGTATGGCCCTTCCTACTTCGGTGATGTCCAGTTCTTTCTCTTGATGACTTTTAGCCAGACCCACGTGCCTGGGACTACTGCGGCTTCCGATGGTCTGGTTTGTTCTTTATCTGAAACAGAATTTAACTGCAAAAGTTGTTTATTACTTAAAAGTCGTCTCATATATTCTGCATGTGAACTGTCAGCCTCCTGGTCTGCAGGCATGAGAGGTTTCCACTGAGGTATATAATATGCCCTCCCAAACAGTATTTCAAAAGGAGTTAACCCTTTTGTATTTGGAACAGTTCTCATGCTCAACAGTGCCAGAGGCAGGCAGTGCACCCAGTTCTTTTGTATTTCACTCATTAATTTCCTAAGCTTATTTTTCAAAATTCCATTATGCCTCTCTACTAATCCTGCAGATTGTGGGTGGTATGCACAATGGTTTTTCAAGGAAATTCTGAAATATCGACTCAACTGTTGTATAGTTTGATTTACAAAGTGTATGCCATTGTCACTATCGATCTTTTCTGGGATGCCAAATCTAGGAATAATTTCTTTAACAAGAACTTTCGCAACAGTAGCTGCATCTGGATTTTTAGTTGGAAAAGCTTCCACCCATTTGGAAAACATATCTATAATGACAAGACAATACTTCTTATTTTCACATTTGTTTAGTTCTATGAAACCATACAAATAGTATGGAATGGATATGGTGGTGTAGGGAAACTCCCTTGCTTAGGCTTCAACGCCCCTTGTGCATGATGTTTATTACAAACATGACATGCCGCACAAAAATTTTTAGTGTAGTTTATAAACCCATATGTTGTAAACACTCGATTCACTAACTGTACCATCCCCCCTGTTGAGACATGGCACTGCCCATGGCTCAACAAAGCTGCATATCTAAACAAGTTAGATGGCAATATCGGTTTTCCTTCTTTGGAGATGCACAGCCCTTTCTCAAGAATTGCTCCTCATTTTATCCATTTCTGTTTTTCTACATTTGTAGTAAGTGTCTGCATTGTTTTCAACATTTCCTAAATCTAAAATCTCAGAGGGTTGTAATTCCTCACTCAAAAGAAATACTTCTGAAGCTGAAGCTGCCTGCTTTGCAGCTGTATCATCTCTCGCATTACCTTTTGAAATCCTATCTTGTTGCTTGGCATGAGCTACACATTTACAAATAGCTACTTTCTGAGGTAACTGAATAGATTCTAACAAATCCAAAATAAACTGCGCATGATTAATTGGTTTGCCAGTAGATGTTATCATTCCTCTATTCTTCCACTGTTGTGCAAAAACATGTACAGTAGAAAAAGCGTACTGGCTATCAGTAAAAATATTTACACGTCTACCCTTTGCTAAGGTACATACCCGTGTCAAGGCAATCAATTCTGCTGCTTGTGCAGATAAATTGTGTGGTAAAGATTTTGCTTCTAAAATCTCAGTATCAGACACTACTGCATATCCTACTAGATTCTGTCCTGTGGGACCCCTTTTGCCTGAGCCGTCCACGTAATATGTCACCTCAGCATCATCCAAGGGAACATCCGTGAGATCTTTTCTAGGTAGTGTCTTTTATTCAATCTCCTGCAGGCAGCTGTGTGGTGTGCCATCCGCAGGGGTTGGGAGCAACGTAGATGGATTCAAAGTTGTACACCATTCAATTGTCATGTGAGGTTGGCTCAACAGTATAGTCATACAGGAAAGATGTCTAGCAGGAGAAAAATATGCTACTTTTTCTTGCAGTAAAATAATCACAACTGCATGAGGCACTCTCAATGTGAGAGGGTGGAACAACACTACTGAGGCTGAAGCCTGCACTGCCATTGCAGCTGCGACTACTACTTGTACACAGTGGGGCAGGGATCATGCCACTGGGTCCAGCTGTGATGAATAGTAAGCTATGGGACGTTGCTTGTCCCCATGTTGCTGTGTTAATACTGATGTCATATAACCTTGCTTACAATCTATGGTTTGGAAAAAATGTTTGATAGTTTGGTAATCCTAAAACTAATGAGGACACTATCAATTGCTTTAATGAGGACGCTATCAATTGCTTTAATTTACAGAAAGCCGACTCTGCTTCTGGTGTCCATTTTAATAAATCTTGTGCTGCCATAGGCTTCTTGTTTATCAAGTCAGTCAATGGAGCAGATTCCAAAGCATAGTTTGGAATCCAACTCTGACAGAAATTAGTTGTACCCAGGAAGGACATCATTTCCTTCTTGGTAGTTGGTTTGGGTGCTTGTAAAATTGCTATTTTTCTTTCTTCATCTAATATTCTACCTTCTTTGGATATCACATATCCCAGGTATTTGACCTGCTTCTTCCAAAACTGCAATTTGTTTTTGTTTACGTTATGTCCTTGAGTGGCTAAAAATTGTAGTATTGCTATGGTATCTTCTCTGCATTCTTGCTGGGTGGGGGCTGCCAGCAGGATATCATCTACATAAAGTAAAATCTGGCTGCCTCTCGGTGGGATAAATCCCGCCAAGTTACTTGCCATTTCTTGTGCGAATATTGTTGGGCTTTCACAATACTCCTGTGGTAGTCTTGTATATGTGTACCTTTTCCCCTGAAATGTAAATGCAAACCAGTGTTGGCTGTCAGGGTGTATCGGTATTGAAGAGAATACATTGTTAATATCTACCACAAAAAAATACTTCTGTTGAGGCTTTAAATCATTCAACAGGGTGTGTGGATCTGGCACCATAGGTGCTCTAGGTATTACTGCGTCATTTACAGCTTGTAAACTTGGACCATGCGCCATTCTCCGTTTGCTTTCCTGACAGGAAATAAGGGTGTGCTACATGGTAAATCGGGAGATTCTATCAGTACTCCTTCCTTAAGTAAAGCTGTATTATAGGTTTGATTCCTACTTCTGCATCTTTTCTTAAGGGATATTGTCTCTTCTGTGGTCTAAATGCTGATTTTGGCATGATAGTAACTGGTCCTGTTGTACGAATAAGTCCTACATCTGATTTTCCTGTTGACCAGAGAGTTTCTGGTATGCCTCATAAGGCTTTTTCTTCCTCTTCTAGTAAGAGTGCTAATCAGCTGTCCTCGCTAGACTGCAAGTGTACAGCTGGGTAAATCTGTGTTATCTAATTTAACTTCTGCTTTTGTACTCCCTGTTCTGACAGTTCTAACTCTGTCTGTTTTTCCCACTTTGTGACTTTTTCTCCTAAGTCTGCCCATTTCACATTTGGGGCAATGAACAGCAAACTACACTGTTCCCTTCTGTGTCGCAGTACAGATTACATAATACTAATCTGTTGGCATGTTTTCTAAACAGTTATTGCTCATATTCCTTATCAGGTCCTGGTGTGCTACAGTAATACAGAGTACAGTGCAACAGATGCTGTTTATCAGTGTCAAGGGAGGGGGACTTACTGATGGCTACGTTCATCAGTTCTTCGGTTACTGCCCCTGGACCAGTCATAACCAAGTCCTGGCTGTACCAATAAAATGTTTCACCCTCCGGTCGCACTACAAAAGTATCCATTTGTCGCTGCGCTTCCATACCCTGCAAAGTCGGAACTACTGCTATGCCAAATATCTGCATAAGGTCTCTGCCCAAAAGGTTTACTGGGCATTTTGCAGAAACAACAGTTTTGCTTTTCTGGGTCATCCCTGAAACAGGGTCAGTTATTGCTATGTTATGGGAGAGTGGCTCTCGATACAGCTGTCCATTAGCTGCTTTCACTAGTATGTAATCAAGTGATTCTGAATTTTCTGGTAGTTTGGAAGGATGTATCATGGTTCGTGATGCCCCTGAGTCACACAGAAATTTAACTTCCCTCCCCTCTACCAGAAGTGTAACTTCCGGTTTCATGTCTGCTAAATAGAGATCTAGGCTCAATAATGCTAAGTCTAAAATTTCACTTTCTTCACTATCTGCGGTTTCCTGCACTTCCTCTATTTCTTCTGTCACATTCTATATTCCTTCTATCACATTTGCATTTATCTTTTCTTGGTTATTCCCTTCTAGTGATTCTTGGCTATCATATAGTCAGTCCTCTCCCTCCTTATCTTCCATGGCTACCTTCTTGTTTTGCTTGCAATCCCTTGCTAAATGTCCCTTTTTCCTGCATTTAAAACATTCACCCCTTTTCTTTCTTTCTTCAAACTCTTCTGATTGTTTATCAGATTGTTTGTTTCCCTGAGCATTTTCCTTGCCCTTTTTTCCCGACTGTACTACAAAAACTTCTGCTCCGTCTTCTACAGCAAATACTTGGGTTTTCTTTTTCTTTTTGTTATTAAAATGCCTTTCGGCATGTCTTGCATATTCAAGTAATGACTGTAATCTACTTGTATGGTGATCTACCATGTGCTTTGTTATAAAGCTGCTAATGGGTGCAATACTGCCTTTCAAAAATGCATTCTTTAGCTGCTGCTCATATGGGGAATCATGTGTTTGGTCTTCTGGTACCTGCATTCCACAATGGTTATTAAAACATTCTAATAATCTAGCATAATATCTATCAACAGTTTCACTTTCCTGTTGGATGCAACAGAGACAAAATGATCAGCTTTAATAATTGGCTTAATTACTGGTGTCATTCTAAGGGGATCCAATGTCTGTCTGTCTGCCTGGGATGACATGCTTGACAAGCCACGCTGCTTCGCAAGGGACAGCTTGCACCTGTCACCCCTGGGCTTCCGGATATTGGCAAAGGCTCTTGCCACCCCCATAGTGCCTTTTTTAGGCAAGGCTCAAATGATAAACCTACCGCCCTAGAAAACAAAAATGGAGAAAAACTAAGGGTAATACTGCTCAATGCCAGAAGTCTAAACCTCAAGATGCACGCCCTCGAAGCCCTCCTCAGTATGGAGAACATCGATGTTTGTGCTGTGACTGAAACCTGGTTCAAGGCTCCTGAGAGCACCCCAGCACTATCAGGTTATACCTCATATCATGTTCGGCCCCAAAATCCGGACCGAACTACAAAAGGAGGGGGAGTATCCATATTCATAAAGGATACCCACACCTCCAGGTTAGTGGCAACGCACAAAGCATCAGAGACCATCCAGGTGCAATTAACCATAGATAAAACTGCCCTACAGTTTGTAACATGCTACAGACCACCTTCTCAAACTCAGGAAACCCACACAGCCTTCCTGAAGACACTGGAGAGTATAAATGTCTCTCCAAACACCATCAAATTGGGTGACTTCAACTACCCAAACATAGACTGGGAACATTACTCAAGCCCCAACACCCTAGCCCAAAGGTTCCTTGAGTTCATAAACTCAAATGCTATGGAACAACTAGTCACCATTCCCACAAGAGGAGAAAATATACTAGACCTGATCATCACAAACATGGGGACAAAATGCTCCACACCCGAAGTATATCCCTCATTGGTGAGATCAGACCATAAATTAATCTCACTGGAGATCCACATCCCGCCCCTACCCCCAGCAAAAAAGACCACAGTGAAGAACTTCTCAAAAGCAAACTTCACACTTCTTAAGACTGGAGTGGTATCCTTCAAGGCCCCCGAGACAGTGGAAACCACAACCCACGCTGCTGAAACCCTTACAAATGCCTTCTACGAGCACCTCCAGGAATGTATGGATCAAGCAATCCCTAATAAAATCAAGACCTTTTCCACCAAAGGCAGGCCGGTCTGGTGGACTCCAGCCATAAACAAACTCTACAACAAGAGGAGAAAGCTACTACATGACAGAGCAAAATCCCTAAATGGGAAGGCATCTCTGATCAATACTAGCAAAACACTACGATCACTCATAAAATCATCCAAGGCCAACTTTGAGAGAAAAATCGCTAATGACCCAAAAGACAATCATAAAGCCTTCTTTAGCTATGTTAGAAACCTGGGTGGAAACTCCCAGATATGCTCAGAATTAGTCCAAAATGATAAAAAAAATCACTGAACCCACAGACATTGCCAACATACTGGCAGACAGGTTCAGTGCAAATTTCTCCCCTCCCTCCCCCCCAAAAGGAGAAATATCTATCCCACCAGAGTCTAGCCTCCCAAACATCTCAGATGCCCAGGTGAGAGCTGCTCTCTCTAAAGCAAAAAACACAGCATCAATGGGACCGGACGGTGTCCCCGGCTGTGTGCTATATGAACTCAATGAGGAACTAAACCCACACATAAGGCTGCTGTTTAATCTTAGCCTTACTAAGCGGTGCTTCTACGGACCCTGGAAATTACCGCCCCATAAGCTTGACGAGCCTTGTCTGCAAAGCTATGGAGAGGATCATAATGGAACTCATAAATAAAGACATTGGGGACCTACAGACACTGGATCCTACCCAATTTGGCTTTGTCAAGGGCAGATCCTGCCTCTTGAACTTGGTCGACTTTTTCGAAACAGTCACTAAGGCCATTGATGAGGGTAAGGCAGTTCACACAGCCTACCTTGACCTAGCAAAAGCATTCGACACAATACCCCACTCGGGCATCATAGAAAAGCTCACCAGCTTAGATGTAAACCCATATGTCACAAGATGGGTTGCAAACTGGCTCAAGGACAGAACACACAGGGTTAGAGTTGCTGGTGCCATGTCAGACTCTAAGCCGGTCACGAGCGGTGTCCCACAGGGCTCAGTCCTGGGTCCCCTCTTGTTCGGCATTTATTTTTCTGAAGTGCAGGCAAACATAGGGGGATTGTGGCTGACAAAATTTGCAGATGACTGCAAACTGGGCACCATAATTCACACTCCATCAGACACAGACATCCTCCAGAAAGGTCTCATAGAAATGGATAACTGGTGCCAGAGCCATGGCCTTAAGCTAAATGCCAAAAAATGTATAGTCATACCCTTTGGGAAAAACAAGGTAACCCCTAATTACCACATAGGTGGTAATCCATTAAACACGGAAGAAGTTATCAGGGACCTGGGGACCCAAGTTGACAGTAACTCTCTTTTGACACTCACATTGCCAAAGTGGTTAGGAAGACCTTCTACATTGCCCACCTGATCATGAAGGATTCACATCCAGATCAGGAGAGGTCATTGTACCCTGTACTCTTCACTTATCAGACCAATGATTGAGTACAACGCCCCATTCGTAATGTACCTTACCCGACACCTGCAGCAGTTGGAAAGACCCCAAATGTTCCTCACCAAAAGGATAAAGGCTCAAACATATGTCATACGATGCCCGACTGAAGAAACTCCAGCTCTATTCAGTCGCATACCGTCTGCTCAGAGGTGATCTGTGCCTGACATACAAGGCCATGTCCAACCCGGAATTAATGGACATGCTCCACCTCAAAAAATCCAAATCCACCAGAGCCACGAGAGCAAGAGACTTAAACCTCAACATGGGTATAAATAGGACGTGCTGGAGGGACAGATTCATCACCCAGAGACTCCCTACACTATGGAACAGAATCCCAGTCCATGTGAGGCAGAGCCCCTCACTGACTCTGTTCAAGAGAAATCTTGACGAGTGGATGGGAGATCGTAGATTTACCCCAGGAATCATCTCTGTATCACTGCTGGACAGAGGCACAGCAAACTAATGGGTATAGTATTCTCATCCTAAGGGGTGGTGAAAGCCACACACACTCTGGCTAGGCTTATAAATGCCCTAGGGCAGATAGCCTAGTATGAACCTATGAACCTATAATGCAAGTCCAATCTGCCCTAGGCTTCCATTTCTTAAAGATTCGGTCTGTCAGACCTTTCACCCTGTTATCCAGCTCTGCATTGCTATGTGGGAGTGGCTTGTGTTCTGCGTCATGGGGATTCCAGTTGCCACTGATCATGTGCCAATCTGGACCTACGAACTGTCTGACTACTTTTTCTACTTCTTCTCCATTTAAATGGTAACTTAACCTCATGCCCTGTAAGTCTTCTAAGAATTTTCTAAAATTAACTTTTGGATGGGGAATTCCCTCTGTGGCTTTCCAAATATCTTCCGGTGTCCACAGTCTATATACTAGGATAGTTGGGTCCTGCCCTTCCTGTCCTGCTTGAGGATTTGGTACTTCTATGAGTGGACACATTTCTTCTTCACTCATAGCTCATGAATTTTCATTTATTTGATATTCAATATCCCCTCTTAAGTTACGTGTTCGAGACCTAGTCTCGATGGGATCTCTGACAAACAGTTTTGGTTTCGCGGGGACAGCCGGATATAGCGGAGGTGGACCAACTTGTCCACAAACTTCATATTCTGGTATGGGAAGCGGAGGAGGAGGTGGGGCTGATGCTATTACCAAGTTATTATCCCCTTTATCTAGAAACATTGCTTTTGAATTATTACTCTTTTGTTCCCTACAGTTCACTTCCTCAATCCACCTGTGTGCCTGAGGAATGCCTAATTGATGTTGCTTTTTTACCTGACCTCTTGCATCAGTTTTAAGCTGTTTGACAAGTTTAATAAGTGAGGATTTTTCTAATTTGCCATCAAATTCATATTTATTAACCCATTTTGTATAGTACCTAACATTGTCGGCACGTTGTAATTGCATATAGTTTGCATCTTCAGTTAATGGCGGATCTTGGGATCTTTTTTGCACTTATTTCCCATTTTATTTTAACCTTTGAGCTGTTACGTAACCCTTCTTCTTTTACGTGGTACCACGATTTTTCCCTTTTTCACAGTTTATCTAGAATAACTGCCTTACCTATTCTGTTTCCCTGATCTATGACAAGACTGCAATCTTCCTGTCCCTGACTTGTACAAAACAAATCTCCTGACATGACACAAATCAAGTCCCTGATCTGAAACAGAAAAAAGGTAAATCTCACCTTACCTGAGCCTCCATGATTCACCATCTCTGGTTCGTGTGATAACTCGTCCTCCAGTCCCAGATCAGAACAGTGGCTGGCCTCTTTTGAACGACAGTTCAGTCGGAGGTCTTTCAGCGCAGAAGAACCAATGTGGTCTCTTCCCCATATGGTTTCATGCCACCTGGCCCATCTGACCTGAGGTGAAGTGAGAGTTTCCGGTCTGAAGGACCAATCTGTCAAAGGAAAAAACAACTTCAAAAAGATCAATACATGGCAGGTTCAGGTTAAGACACTTTAATCTTGCAGCAAGGAGACAAAAATGTGCTAATACAATTTGTCTAACTAAAATCAGGAAGTGAAGCCATTCTTATACATTTCTTACAAGACATTGCCTACTAAGCTGACGTAACAAATCACAAGTTCTTTCAGTATTATTTCATAGCAGCTGTTTTTCCATGATTTTCTGCTGGCACATCAAGTTTATGAAAAAACTTCCTAAGAAAAACAATGTGGCCTTGATGACCACCGGTCAGATACAACTTCTCACTATGCAAGGTACTATGGATAATTCGAGCACAAAGCACGTACAGATTATAGTTCATTTCTTCAAGCAGTCTTTGTTTAACTGTATCTAGTTCTTCTGCAGCTGTGCATGTTCTCATAACACGAACAGAGCTGATTGTTCAAGTTCAGTAACATTATAGAAAACAGTATTGTTCTATTCATTAATTTCCTGACCTAGCAGATACTCACCTGCTTCTCAGTATATTTCCAAAAGGCATAAACATGAATTTTGCTGTGCTAGCAAATACTAGGTCAGAGAGCATCTTGCAGTTTCAGAAAGCATATTGTCATTTTAGAAAAGCATCTTGTAGTTTCATACAAAACTAAGCTGTACCTAAAATAGAATGACATGTGTTAACCCTTTTAGCTTCTAATAAGCACTAAACACATCCATTAATACATATTTTTCTGACAACTGGTGATAATGATAAGCTGAATAAGAAAGTGAAGCAACTGTTAGATAATTTTCATATAACTATGTGCTGGTTAAAAGACCTTGTTTATGAAAGTATAACTTCTGTGCTGCAAGGTTTATGTCTAATTCTGTTTAAGTACAACTGTTTTACTGCTAAGTACATATTCATGTAAGGATTGTTGGTCAATTATTGTAATAACAGGCAAAACCTCTCAACTGCTCTAATCATTGTATTAGTTTTTAAGTATAAAAAACAGTGTCCTCATTTCTTAGCTGTCCTATCCCCCTGACCCTCTTTGCTAAGAAACTGTAGTTTTATAAGCTTATTTTCTATTTTTTTTCTTTTGCAGTTACTCCACCTACTAGCTACTTAGAGTTATACTGCAACAGTGTGCTGATTCCTATTCTCTGGACCTATCTGCAAGCTGCCTCTCAGTTAAACAGGATACTTTAAAAGTTTATCTTCTGTTGTCTTACAAGCACCCTGTGTAGGTTTACATTTAAATAACTTTGTATTCCTGACACTTTGTACAATACCATTCTGAGACTTGCACTCTGGGACCTGCACCCCCCCCCCCCCACATTTTCCTTGCAGGACTTTAAATCTTTATTTCTACTTGGGTAATCTTGGGTTTCTGCTGATTTACTCCCATTAACATTACCCTGCAAAGAACAGTGTATGTGTTCAACTTTCCTTATATGTAGGGTAGCACACACTCAATCAGACCAACACTGTCCCCACCTGAAACCCTCTTTAGCCAACCCCACCTTTACTCCCACTGCCTAATAATTTCCTTTACAGTCATTCCCAGTGGAAAAGTTTGAATTTGGCTACAGAAATCAAGTATAGCCCAAATAGACTATATTTACCACTTACCCTGCAATCCTTGCCAAAGGCTTTAGCCCGCTCTGTTCGCTCTGCTCACTCCACTCCTCCCCTACCCCCAAATCCCTCCCACCCCAGCTGTACTCAAATTTAATCTAGCAAAAGACCGATCCCACTAATATCCAACCAATCAACTCATACCTCCCTTAATCTCCACCCCTCTACTCCTCCTTCCTACTTATCATACATCCTAATCCCAACACAGTCATGTCACTAACTACTACAATTATAATCCTTTGCTGCACTATTCTAGCATTTACTACATCTTACGGAGACATTTCAGTAAATTCTCCCAACCACTTCCATTGCACTCTGTCAACTACCCCTCTCAAATTCCCACCACACAATTTCACTACTCCAACCCCAAAATGTCTCCTTCCACCACACCTACCTAATTACCAAGCCCGCACCTCATCTGAATGCAAATTAGTCTTAAAATACCACAAGCATTTCACTGCATATATAAAACATATCCTCCGCATTCTCTCTAAACTTACTCTCAGTGGAGACGTGCACCCTAACCCTAGCCCCAATTTCTCCAACCCCTCTACAAACCCCCCTCCAAATAGCTCCACTATCACTCAAATCACACTTAATAAAAAGTCAACAGACCTCCTCATTATGTCTCTTAACATCAGAAGCATCTGTAACAAAATCCAAGACTTCCAGACATACATACATACATCTGTATTCCCCTGACATCCTTATCCTAACCGAATCTTGTCTTAAAACTCACATCAAAAGTGAAGAAATGCTCCCACCTGGATATAACATCCTCTGCAAGGACAGAATATCCAGAAAAGGAGGAGGAGTGGCACTGATGTAAAAACATCACCTCAATATCCAAATTCTCACCCAGTCAGCTCCCCAGCTTGACAAGGAAGAAATCCTCTATGCTACCCTAAAATTAAATCCTAAGAAAGCAATCAACTTAATAGACTGCTACTTCCCTACAGGCCAAAATATACCCCCCCTTGAAAACCTATTAAACTGGGCCAATCTCTCCTTACCCCAAGAAACGATCATACTCGGTGACTTTAACATCGACTGGCTGTCCTATAATAGTAAACCCCCAGCACTCCATCTAGATCTCCATGGCTTTTCACAGCTTATACAATTCCCAACCAGCATAAATAAAACCCCCAATAATCACACCATTCTTGATTGGGCCCTAGTCAACAAAGATCCTCACTCTTACCTGGCAGGCTCCTTACCTGACTCCCTAAGTGACCACTCCCCAACCTTCCTATTAAAACACCACATAAATAGCAGCAAACCCATTGTCCACCGACACATTCGCTACAAAGCTAAATTCAACTCCAGCTCCTTCACCACCTCCCTACAAAAAATAAACTGGTCACCCCTAAAATACCTCATCCGAGATGAAGCAGTCCACTACTTTAACAGCACTTTCCTCAACATCCTTAACTCCCATGCCCCCCAAAGATGCACCAAAATCCAAACTAAAAAATCCCCCTGGCTACAAAAACACACCAAAGACCTTATGAAATCCAGGGATAAAATATGGGAACAATGGCGCACAACCAAAAACCCATCAGATAGGCAACTATTCCTTGAACTACGTAACAAAGCAAAAAAGTAAGTAAAAGCAGACAAAGCCCTTTTCTATCAGACATCCCTAAACCCCTCCCAAAACAACTCAAAGCAATTCTGGTCCACAATTAACTCTATCCTCTGCCCAGGGAAGTTAAACACCACCCCACCAACCACCCCTCTCTCCACCTGTAGCATAGCTGACTCTTTCAACAAACATTTTACAGACACCTTTCTATCCCTAACTAAAAAACACTTCCCTATATCAACACCCCCCACACCCAAACCAACTCCACCCCTCCCTCCCTTCTTCCTTTCCACTGTACCCACCTCCAGCATAAAAAAACTACTGACAAAACTTAAACCCACAAGACTAGCAGCTGACAACCTGCCCACTGAATGCCTAAAAATAGCAGCTGATGTTTTAGCTTATCCCATTTCCATATTAATCAACCGCTCAACCATATCTGAGTCTTATGTGCCAACCTTATGGAAAATATCCCACATCATACCCCTACAGAAAGGCAGCCCCTCAACAGACATCTCCAACTACCACCCCATTGCCATCCTCTCTCATCTCTCCAAGATACTCGAAAAATGTATCAACTCACAGATCTCCAATTATCTCCTAGACAATAATCTCCTTTCCTACACACAGCATGGTTTCAAACCACATCATAGCACCACAACTGCTCTGCTCTCCTTCACTAACACCATTCTCCAACATAAAAACAATGGCCTTTTCTCCTCTGCTGTATTTCTTGACTTATTGAACGCTTTTGATATTGTATCACATGATCTTCTACTCTCTGCACTCTCCAACCTCTCCTTTTCCATACCTGCCATCCGTTGGTCCCACAGCCATCTACACGGCCACCAGCAGTCAGTTGTCTGGCACAGCGATCTATCCCCTTGCCTCCCTGTTACCCTTGGGGTTCTCCAAGGCTCCAACCTTAGCCCCTTGCTTTTCTCCATTTTTACCAATGACCTGCACACTACCACCAAACATGCCTACCTCATACAGTATGCAGATGATGCCACGATCATCTGCTCAGCTCCAACTCTAACAGAACTATAACAGATCACTCAAGCATCTTTCTCTTCTGTTGAAAGTTGGCTATTAAATGCTCAACTCTTCCTCAATCCAAATAAGACCAAACTCCTCATATTTCAACCCTCAAAATCTACCCCGAACACCCCCCATTTCAACATACTTGCCAAAGACAACACTTTCATCTCACCAACAGCCCACACTAAGCTACTCGGTGTACAAATTGACAACAAACTCAAATTTAACACTCACATATCACTCACAATAAAAAAGTCCACAAAAAACTGGGTGCCTTGTATAGAAACCAACAATACCTAACCAAACCAGCCAGAATCTCTACCGCAACTTCCCAACTAATCTCAATCCTACTCTATGCATCACCCATACTCACAAGTCTTCAACAATCAGACCTAAAGAAACTCGAAGCCTGCTACAATAAAATTGCAAAATTTGCATCAGGGGACTCCCACCGCAGTCACCACTGTGTCTCCCTTAGAAACCTAGACTGGCTTGAGCTCCCTCAACTCCTACACCTAAGCCAACTTACCTTTGCTCATAAACTTGTAAACCACCCTCTTAAAATTCCCACACTTCATACACTTCTCCAACCCTACCAATCCTCCAGACCCCTTCGCTCCTGCAACAAAAATCTACTCCAAGTCACCAAACCCAACAACTCTGCAGGAGAAGCGCTATTCTTCTACTCCATATCCAAAATCTGGAACTCACTTCCCACTGCCATAACTACCCTCCCTTCCAGCAGTCTCTTCAAAAATGCTCTTAAAGCACACCTAAAATCTCACTGGTTATGTCCTTGTCTATATCCCAACTATCCCCCCTTCTCCTGTACCACTAATTAGCTGCCAGCTCTACAATTAGCTGTCAACAGGTTATCAGTATTTCATTACTATTTCATATCCTTTAACTAGCAGATGATTGCAGTACGATGTTTTCTCTTTTCTCTATGTGAGTAATTAATATTACTAGGCAAATGTCTTGCATCTTATATTGTTATTATACTCTGACATATGTCATTACCTGTCAGACTGTGTCTTTGCTATAAGTATGCTGTTTTTTTCCGTCTGAAATGCTAGATTATACTCTTATATTATGTGAAATTTTGCTTGTCTGAATATATGGAGCCTTCCTTGTGATATTATACTCTGACATATAGGTCATTTTTCCTGTTGAACTGTGTCTTTACTATAATTATACTGTTTCTTTTTTCATCTGATATGCTAGATTGTACTATATATACATATATTCTAATGTAAATCTCGTATGTCTGGATATATGGAGCTTTTCTCCCCGGGCCTGCGCTGAAAATGGGCATATACCCAGTCGGAATTTCCCGGTCAACAAATGTAAAATAAAATAAAATAAAATAAATAAATAAAATATGAATCTATTACAATTGCACAAATGGAAAATAGTAAAACTAGAGTAGGGCTTATTCTATCTGCAATGAAAGTTGGTTGCTTAATAACTGAATAGCTTTTTAATTACTTGAATGTTATGCATCCTCTCTCCCCCATTTTTAAATGTTTACCCAAGTTGCACAAACATTGGACTGATGCACTGATGGGCCCCATTGTAGCTGGAGCTAGCTGGACAACAGAACTATCATCTATATATGTTGAGAGCGACCTAAAGGGCTTACTTGGGTTAGGACCAGCTGTACTGAAGGATTCACAACATTTCCTTAGAGATTTAGGGCTGTACAAAAGGGACAGTAACCATGGTGGTTGTTTGACTATGGATATAAAAAAATCTGTTCACCGTAATACTGAATAATTATGGCTTAGAAGCATTAAAAACATTTCTAGCAATAAAAGCGAGTATGATCATAGAAAGATAGAATTGCTATGTACCCTGATGATATGTATCCTTGAGAAAAATATCTTCTTGTTTGAAGATGATTTATACTTGCAGAAATGTGGTGTGGCCATGGGCACCCCATGTGCCAACACCTATGCCAATATGGTGTTGGCACAATGGGAAGAGTGCTATGTGTTTGGCAATAACCGCTCCATAGATGTATTAATTTCTATAAATGGTTCTTGTACGATGTCTTTATTTTATGGGGAGGGAGTACTGAACAGTTGCATGCTTTTGTTGCATATTTAGAAATTATCACTGATTTTTTACGTTTCACAATGCAGAACATGGCAGAAGTTGAAAGTGAGGAAAGTGGACAAAATGCTGACTTCCAGCGACTTGAATTTCTAAAAGATAGGCACATCAGATTTTTTCAAAGAAGCCTGCTTGTTTTACCATAGCAGTATAGTTCCCAAGAAACCAGCAGGTACTTTTAATTGAGAAGTCCTTGTGGCTTGTCATCCTTTTAAAGTGAATGAAAGAGAGGAGTGGCTGGATAGGGATGAAGACTCTAGGTGCAGTTTGCAGCACTTTGTTCTTGTTATTCTATATGAATTGCAATAAACAGTGTAAACAGTGAGGCTATGATTTGCAATAATTATGATTTTGAGACACTGGCAGCATACATAAGACAATTGTGTCAAGTAGCTGTTAATGGTTTAGGTGCACTTGGTTGTAGTAATTTTCGTAATATGTTTAAGAGGTAATGAAGTTTAGCAGAACTGTAATTGCATTACAGACGCTGTGTTGTTTTTAGAGTTGTGTGGTATTCTGATAAGATGTTTGGAGATGGACATGAAGTGATGGTCACAAACATAGCTCTCAAACTTAAATCTCCAAAATGAGGAACACTGCTTCTCATAATGTTGAGCAAATGGGCAAAATGTGGGACACCTATTTACAGCTTACTAGTAACTTCAAAGAGGAAGATCACAGCATGGTTAAAATATGCTTCTTTAAATTTATAAAATGTAATTTTGATGAATTAATATCATTCAGTACTATTTGCCATGGGTATCAGCTAAAAAAGTTCCCTCATTGAATGTGTGACAGGCCCCTTCAATGTGGACCTTTGAGGGCCAAGGGCTTTTTAAGATCCAAAATGAGGAACATAAGGTACACTTCAGAGGTGTGGAAGATGCAGATAGAGTTTATTCAGTGTAATTTTCCTGTATATTTTATGCTTTCTTGAATACTGGTATTTATATTAGTGCCACACTCTGTGATTTATAGCAAGGCAAGAGGGGTGTTGGGTGGTGAAGGTACGGTTTAAATGTTATCTATACAGGGTGATGTATTTATTTTGTGTTTCCGTTAATGGCAGTTCATAAGTCTATATTAATAATAATAAATCATATATACAGGCTGACAGATAATGCTTTTTTTCCAGATCAGATCACTACGTGTATCATGTCCAACCATTGCCATTTATCTTCTCCTTTTTGTATTCCATCATCGTTCACCCAGATGTGGTACATACATAATCATCACAATTTATTTGTGTGTGTGCATGTATTAATACATTTGGTCAGGACTGATGTTACTGTTTTTAGAGTGATGAGTAGATGGACTATTTTTTTAGGTGTCCCTAGATAGTGGGTCTTGCTGCAGATCCATTATCTTCCCCATTGGAGTCTTGTATTGTCCCCACACATGTCTAATAAGACACATATACTAGAATTGTTTTTGTCACAGTGCACAAGTGCATACATTTATTTTTAGTAGGTGTTCTCCAGTGTGGCATGCCTATGTACCACATCAAGGTGGAGTATTTTTAGTATAGGTTATAACTCTATATAATCTATATAATTCTGTACTTAGTTTTTCAGCCATGACCTGGACATGTCTTTACCTAGCTCAGCTACATGCTTAACAAATATGCACTCTTTTCACAGTTAGAAATTTGCACATTTAAGAGACAGCAGGGTCCTTATTGACCATATGCAGTACACACAGGCATTTAGAACTAGTTTTGCATCTTGTGCCTTTCCTGACCTTTGTTTTTGAAGAGGTGTCACTTTTGTAGGAAACACTGTTAATGATCTGCGGTCAGCTCATCACCAGCTGTCCCTTTGCATGCCTTTCATTTAAGACCAAATCTTGAATTATTATATAAAAGTGTCAAAACAGAATAAATTACCAGAAATGTAAGTGTGTACAAATGTTTTGAAGCTGGCTCCATGTTAGTGAGGTTTTTATCCTTGACTGCAAGAAATGATCTAGGTTTGCTAACTAACTGTATAGTAGATGACACCGCTTTGAATACCAGCCTGGGTAGTTGAGTTGGCTGACATAGAATGGGTAGGGGCTGATGTCAGCTTGTCAATCACAGAAATGGTGATAATGTAGGTCTTCTGTATCATACTAGCCTGCTAACCTTGGATATGAAGAGCCTCCAAATCTTAAAAAGCAATTAATCTTATACATATAACAGTGTAAGGAGAAGAATCCTGTTCAGCAGTAACATGCCTACATAAAAGTCTTCTTCATCAAGACTATGTATCAGTTCCACAATAATGTATGACTGAGTGCATGAACTACATGCATTGTCACCATTATTGTAGCATGGATGTGGTACATCAAGTGCTGAAGTCTGCACTTGTAAATGTTTTAATCATACCATGACACTGCTACAGGTTCCAGAAACAAATGGTTTTACAGACCATTTCCATACCAGAAACAATAGAATGTCAGTTTTGAAAGATAAAGGGATTCAAGTATATTTTTATTAAATCATTTTTTTGCCATGACGTCTGTATTTTACTTGTCATTACACTGAAAGGAAGATATATTGCCATAAAAACAAGATAATTAGGATGAGAGACAGAAATAAAAAATGGAATCAAGGTCACACTATAACTTTGAAAACTGAAAGAAACAAGCTGGAAATAAACAGCCCTCTAAAAACGGATCCCATAATTAGGGATCTTGGAATCTATATTTACATTGAACTGTCCTTTGATCATATATCCACTGCTGTAAGGAAATCCTTTTTCATTCCACAGCTTATATCTAAAGCTATTGAGTCTAGATCCAGGGATGTAATTGCTCCACTGTACTCAGCACTCATTAGGTCAATCCGAGTATAATGCCCCTTTGGATATCTAACTGTCCAAATACTTGTCAGAACTGGAACAACCATAATGGTTTCTTACTAAAAATTCAAGGGCCTAAATCATAAAAACTATACAGACTGTCTCAAAGCCTTGTCCTTCTTCTCAGTGTCATACAGGCTACTGAATGGAATACTCTGCCTTTCGTATAGGTTCACCAGACCCTATTCTGTTAGTCTTTTTGCACATTTTAAGTCTAATGGTATTATAAAAACCTGCTCAAGTGATCTCAATCTCTTTTGCAAAATAAATTGAACATATTGGAGCACTAGGTTTGTATCACAGAGAATAGCACTTCTATGGAACCATATTCCACACCACATAAATTAGGTTCATAGGTTCATAGGTAGGTACTAGGCTATCTGCCCGAAGGCTTTTATAAGCCTAGCTAGAATGTGTTGGCTTTCGCCGCCCCCTTAGATTAGTTCCCTGTGCCTCTGTTCAGCAGAGCCACTGAAGTGATCCCCGGGGTACATTTTCTGTTTCCCATCCACTCGTCAAGGTTTCTCTTGAACAGTGTTAGCGAAGAGCTCTGTCTAATGTAGACTGGAATCTTGTTCCAAAGCTCGGGAAGTCTCTGGGACAGGAATCTATCCCTCCAGCACATCCTATTTATTGTTGTGGTGAGGTTTAGATCCTTAGAGCATGTGGCTTGAGGAGATATGGTTTTCTTTAGGTGGAGCATGTCCATCAATTCTGGGTTGGACATGACCTTGTATGTCAGGCAGTCACCTCTGAGTAGGTGGTATGCAAATTAATACAGCTGGAGTTTCTTCAGTCGAGCTGCATAGGGCATCTGTTTGAGGCCAGTGATCCTCTTGGCGAGGTACTTCTGTGGAATTTCCAGCTGTTGCAGGTGTCTTGTAAGGTACATCCCAAATGGGGCATTGTACTCTATGATGGGTCTGATGAGTGATGAGTAGAGGGGCACAATGACCTCTTTTGATCTGGATGCGAACCCTTTTGTGATTAGGTGGGCCACATAGAAGGATTTCCTAACCACTCTGGCAATGTGATTATCAAAGGAGAGATTACTATCTACTTGTGTCCCCAGATCCCTTATTACGTCTTTTGTATTTAGGGGACTACCACCTATGTGGTAGTTTGTGGGTACTTTGTTTTTTTCCAAAGGAGATGACTATGCACTTTTTGGCATTTAGCTTGAGGCCATGATTTTGACACCAGGTATCCATCTCAGTGAGACCCTTTTGGAGGATGTCTGTGTCAGCCGGAGAGTCAATTATAGCCCCTAGTTTACAGTCGTCTGCAAACTTGGTCATCCATAGTCCTCCTGTGCTTGCCTGTACCTCTGAGAAGTATATGCCGAACAGGAGGGTCCTAGGACTGAGCCCTGGGGAATGCCACTTGTAACCGGTTTAGTGACGGACCTAGCTCCTGCAACTCTCACCATGTGGGTTCTGTCTGTCAGCCAGTTGGCAACCCATCTTGTGATGTAGGGGTTTATGTTCAGGCTGGTGAGCTTGTCTATAATACCAGAATGGGGAATGGTGTTGAAGGCCTTTGCGAGGTCTAGGTAGGCTGTGTGTACCACCTTTCCCTCGTCTATAGCCTTGGTAACTGTATCAAAGAAGTCCACCAGGTTTAGGAGGCATGATCTGCCCTTAACAATGCCGAACTGGGTAGGGTCCAGTGTTTGGAGGTTCCCAATGTAACTGTTAATGAGTTCCATGATGATGAGCTCCATAGCCTTGCAGACCAAGCTAGTCAGGCTTATAGGGTGATAGTTCCTGGGGTCTGTTGTGGCTCCACCTTTGTGGAGCAGAATATCCATTGCTGTGCTCCACGCTATGGGTACGTAGCCTGTAGAGAGGCTGAGTTTGAACAGTGTGTTTAGGTGAGGGGGTTAGTTCATCTTTGAGCTCATGTAGAATGCAGCCTGGGACACTATCCGGTCCCATTGATGCTGTGTTTTTGGCTTTGGAGAGGGCTGTTTTAACCTGAGTGTCTGTGATTTCAGGAGCTCTGCATTCTTCTGGTATGGTTATGGGCCCTTTTGGAGGTGAGGGGGGGGGGGTGAAGTTTGCACTGAACCTGTCTGCCAGGATGTTGGCGATATCGGTTGGTTCAGTGTATTTTCTGCCATTCTGCACTAACTCCGAGCAGATCTGAGCATTGCCACTTAGATTCTTGACATAGCTAAAGAATGCCTTGTGGTTATCTTTTGAGTCCTTGGCAATTTTTCTTTCGAAGCTCACCTTGGATGATTTTATAAGGTATTGTAGTTTCTTGCTGATGCTGATCAGGGATGTCTTCCCTTCTTGGGATTTTACTCTTTTCTGTACTAGTTTCCTCCTGTATAGCTTGTTTATGGCAGGGGTCCACCAGACTGGTTTCCTTTTCTTGGAGGAGTGAGTTTTGGTTTTGCTTGGGATAGCACAATCCATGCATTCTTGTAGGTGCCCATAGGATGTATTAGTAAAGGATTTTGCAGCTTGGACAGCATTATCCTTTAGCATGGGGGCTTTGAAACTTTCCACCTCGGTCTTAAGTAACGTGGTTTGCTTTTGAAAAGTATTTCACGGTGGTTTCTTTGTCTGGGGGTGGGGGTGGAATGTAGATATCCAGAGTGATTTGTTTATGGTCAGATCTAACCAGCGAGGGGTAGACCTCTGGTGTGGAACACCGGTTGTCCATGTTGGTGATGATCAGGTCCAATATGTTGTCACCTCTGGTGGGAGTATTGACCAGTTGATCCAGGGCCTTTGAGTTTATAAATTCTAGGAAATGTTGGGCAAGGGAGTTAGTACTTGAGTAGTTCTCTCAGTTAATGCTTGGGTAATTGAAATCACCCAATATTAGGGTGTTTGGTAGGACCTTTATGTTTCCCATTGTTTCCAGAAATGTGGAATGGGGGTCCTGGGACATGGTGGGTGATCTGTAGCAAGCTACAATTTGAATTGCAGTTTTGCCCGTTGTTAGTTAAGTGCTTGCTAATGAGTTTTGAGCAAGTGTCGGGCTGAGAAATGAATGATTTGAGTGCTTAAGTTGAAAGTTTGTCTAGTTCCAAGGGAAAAATTGAAGAGGAGACTTTGTGGAGCCGGGAATAATTATACCCTAGCTAACCAGCGCTGCCCTTTGTGCAAAACCAGGCAAATGTGTTTTTTATAGCAGGGAAATGAAAGAGATAGAAATTAGCCCCAAAATAGCCAATAAACTACTAATTTCTGGGCTGAAACCACTTCTCCAGGGACAGATAGGCTGCTCAAAGCTCCCCTCTTTCACAGGTGAACAGAGAAACTTCCTTCTATCCAAGTAAGGTATGGGCAAACACAGAGATTTGTAACACAGCCCTGAATTCAGCACTAACCTGAAAACTGGACTATACTAACTTAGGCGGGAAACAAGTTTTTTTTTTTTTTTTTCAGAAAATAAAGCATATGTATGTGTGTGTGTGTGTGTGTGTGTGTGTGTGTGTGTGTGTATATATATATATATATATATATATTTATGTGTGTGTGTGTGTGTGTGTGTGTGTGTGTGTGTGTGTGTGGTATTTAATAATGGTATCTACATTCTTTTCAGTTTTTCAGTAAGTACCTTGAGATCTTTATCTACTTATTCGATCACAGTTCAGGCATATAGCAGCTCAGTTTAACACCTCATCTGAAGAATATCACTTCAAGAGTGCAGAAACTCCATAATTCTCTACAGTAGGGCAATATTGGTACTTGAATAAAAGCACTTGCAAAAGGGATAAAAACCTTTGTCTGCTGATTTTCCTAGCACCATTCATTGCCCGACATATTAAACATACATGAGTTTATAAATAAATATGAAAAAAGACAATTATTTGAATAAGATCAAAAGAGAGATTATGTTTAGAACACAAAGCTTTTTAGGAAATATATAACCTGGACAAAAAGTTGGGGGAGGAACCACAGAAGAAAGCTGTCATCTTGTGATATGTCACTGATTGGCTATATTGTCCCATATCAAGGAATATGGTGTGGGTAGAGCAATATGTAAATCAGGAGGGTAAACTAGTTGTTCATTATTAATAAGTAAGTAATAATTTCTAACAGTGGGATTACATGAAAATTACAGACTGCTTATGGGTGTTTTGAGGCCCACTGCCATAGGCACAGCACATCCCTATTCCTGTAAGGCCTGTTATTTCCACATAATACTTACACTGGAAGGCATTATATTGCTTAGAAAAATTGCTATCTGTTAAGTTTTTATTATTTGAATGCATGTTTTTTATTTCTGACTTAAATAAGTTCTCCTGCATGTTTGATTTTTTATTGGTGTAGGATGTGAAATTGTCGAAAGTAGTATTTTATATATAAAATATAAAAGTTATGCACATTTTTAATACACATACACACACACACACACACACACACACACACACACACACACACACACACACACACACTGAATGTTTTACATGTTGATACCTTGTTTCTCTTTGATGGATCTCTGGTCTGTCTGCCATAAAAGAGGCAAGCAGACAGACTTCACCCATACTAGTAAAATATTTATTTAGCATTTTTTGACCAGGAAAGTCTGTCTAGGACAGAGCCTATTTTCAGCAGAGGCCCAGATGCATATATTTGGAATTTGGGAGGAAACCCACATGAACTCAAAGAGGACATACAGACTTCACACAGAAGGCACCCCACCCAATAATCAAACTGGAGGATCTCTTGCTGGGAGGTAACAGTATTAACCACTGCACCACCATGTCAACTTCATCTGCAATTGATAGAGATCTAGATATTTTACAGTGTTGCTCTGAGTTATGCTTTTGTGCAATGTACAGCTGACCAGTTCCTGGTGATGTATATTGTTCATTATGTCTGTCCATTTCTGCTTGTCTGGATGGGTCGCTCTCTTCTATTTCTGTATAATCTATTTTGTAGTTACTGTAAGCATTAGCCATACGATGTTATGTTGGGACCAAGGAGACATTTTGACAAAGGAGTATTAAATAAGACTGACTGGTTAGAATTAATGGATCATGCCATATAGTTTGTAAGCCATTCTGAGCATTCTTTCTAAAGCTTGAGATAGGAGGACTTTTAATAAAATGTGTCCCTAAGTTCCCATATTGGGTTGCCTTTACCTTCAGTAATTCAGATTAGTTGTATCATATATTTTTAAAAACGTATGGGATGTTAAAAAGAAAAGGACCCTATGCAGATATTTCTAAGTCAGTATTCTCTGTACTGGGGAATGACCTATAGTAGGTAGTAAACATTTGTTTTATAGTGGCAGTATTTGCTATTTTCAGGCCATATTCTTGTGGGTATTTCTAAAAGATTTTATCTGGCCAATCCTGTAAACCTAGAATAAATTGATATGATGCAACAACCAATCTGATGTTTTGTAAGCTGTATGTTGTAATTTATTTACAGTAAGCCCAAAACCTGATCTACTGTAAGATTATTTTGTGCATACAGCATGGTAATTTTCTATTAAACAGTGATGGTTCTGATAATACCTAGTGGCATAGTCAGTCATGAATGGATGGACAGCATTTCTGCAAGGGTCTGGTGAAAAGAGATTAAAATCAAGTACATTCCCTGTGTACAAAAGAGATGAAGCTTCAAAATGAGGGAACTAGCTGACATAACAGAATTATGATCTGTTCTAAAGACATTATTTCTCAAAAGTGATTTTTTTTTTTTATTTGGATGCCCACCTGCATAGCAATTGACATAAGTGACCAAATGGAGTTACAACATCTGCAGATCTCATTTAAATTAGCAGTCTGAAAACCTTGGTTATGAAAGTACTGGAGAACAAGACACACCGCTACTAAAGCTAAAAAACAGCATTAAACTCTCTCTGGAATCTTTTTTTTTTTTTTTTTTGAAAATGGCACTTAATATTCAAACACACAGGAGTCAGCATAAGTAATCCAAGAAATTCAGGCAAAAGTGAAATAATAGAACATAAGCAACACAGGGATGATTTGAGCCTGGTAGGGCTGCCAGAGAACATCCCAGTGAATAATTTGTACAGCTACTTGGAAGACCACCTGGCTAAAAGCTGATAATCTGTCTTTGAGAGAGTTGATCACCATCAAAAGGTCTCCCAAGGTTCTGTGACTTCCAGCACCACTAGAAACCATTCCAAGGCAGACTGTGATGATATTGCTTAACAGCATAATTATATCATCCTAGCAGCAAAGAAAGGATGGCCGTTCCTGATAGAAGATAATAAAGTCAGAAGTACAGGGCTTGTCTGACTTCAAGTTATTGGCTAAGCTTAAAATTGCTTTTAGGAGCAGTTAGCCTACTATTCCTCTATGCTTTATATGGAAAGATTGACGTAATGATTAAAATCTTTACCTCACCAATACAAGGAACATGGTTTGATTCTCGCCTCTGGTTGTTAGCTAGGCTCGTAATAGTTCGCAGAGTGATAGCCCACTATTTACTTATGGGGGTTGACGCAGCATAATGGTTAAGGTCTTTACCTTACAAAAACACTCCACAGGTTTTGATTTTGACCTCTGGGTATTGACTAGAGTTGTAATAGTCTGCAGACTGATAGCATAGTATTTACCTATGAAGGCTAAAATAATTATATTCCCACATCCTTGAAGTATTCTGTAGCTCTGCAAATAAATATCAAAGGAGCAACTACATCATTTACAAGGCCAGTAGATGCATTCTGTTTTCTAAGCTCTCACTAGGGTTGCCACCTTTTCATATGCCCAAAGTGGGACATTTTTGGTACAAACGTCAGATTTTGCAGGCCAAAACATACCCATGGCCAGTATAAAGGACAGAACTTCACTTTTTTGCCTAAATAAAAGCTTATTATTGTAGCATTTTAGTTGCTTATTCTGTTTCTTATAACATTTAGGTGTTTCAGATACAGAATAAATGTTTTATGCAGCTATTACATAAAATACAGGAAATAATTTTGTCCTAAAATCTCAGGACATTTGCCATTTTTACAATTTTTTTGCAGGACACAACTGCCCAAAGAGGGACTGTCCCTCGCAAAGTGGGACAGGTGGTAACCCTAGCTCTCACTTGAGTAGACTGCATTCCTCATGTTATCATAGCCTAGCAAAAATCATGGCATAAGTGGGATGAATGGGATAGATCAAAGAAGATACCAGACTCTGGGAAACCTAAGACAATTTCTACTTTTTCATCATCGCTACACCTGCATATCCCTCTCCTGTCAGATAATTTAGACAGATATCCTATTGATACAGTAGTAGGGGCTATGAGGAAGTCTGACAGTTATTAATGAACAAGGAGCCAACACAGAACAAAACTGACCCCTTATCAATGTCAATACACCAAAATGAGATGGCTCTTTCTATGAAGGCAAGAGGATAAATGAATATGGCAGCCCTAAATTAAACAAATCTTCAACAGCTGAGTCAAGGAAAGCAGACAGAGCAATTTCTCAGCCTGAGAAAAGGTAAGACTGGGTCTAACAGAATAGAGGCAATAAGAACAAAGGGATTAAAGCTTGATGTTTATTCTGTACTAGACTGAGCCAGAGCGAAAGGATGTGTGGTTAGTGAACAGTCAACCGCTAATAGTTGTAAATGTACAGTACACTGAGAAGCCTAGTGCTAGCTTCCCTTAAATCCTGGTTTCACCATTTAGAGTTTCCATTGGCTTTTGATTACTTAGCAATACTGACCAATATAATTTTATTTTTCAATAATCTTATAACCAAGTGCTATAATTAAGTGTTTAACTATTAATGTTAGGGATTTTAATTCACCTTTTAAAAGTTCATTTTTTAAAAAGTTGCTTAAAGACACAGCAAGTAGGCATTATTTTCAGGCAGGAGTTTGCAGGACTGTAAAGTAGCTTGCAAACATGGGCCAGTATTGAGATTTTTGGACAGTGCTTGCATTTTAAGCTTAAATAAACATCTCAAAGTGGTTAAATATATATTAGTTAGGCTATGTCTGAGATGCTAAGCTTGTATAACATATGTAGATGAAGAGGGTGAGGGTGTGTGTGTGTGTGGGGGGGGGGGGTTCTGAGCTCTGTTTATTACTCCAACAGGTCCAAAAGTGTTACATGTTACAGTGTGTCTATGGGTGCAAATTGTCCCACATGATACAGCAATAATTTTAATAATATAGAACTAGTGAATCCAGGATGTAATTCCATTCTGGTCGCAGAGGACATAAATGTAGTGCTTAACCTTATTACATGTAGGAGCACTCCTCAATCAGAAACTCACATCAAATCCCAGGAAGTCATTCTGCAGGGTATGTCTGATCTAGAACTGACAGATGTTTGTCGATTCCTACATCCAGAGGAAGTGTCAAGTACCTACATAGTCTTTAATGAGATGAGCTGTAGCAGGTTGGACTACTGGCTAATGTCTACATTGCTGATGCAATGAGGAGAGGTTTCTAGCATTGTTCCTACTGCACTCACAGTAGCAGTCAGTACAATGTCTGATTTATTCAAAGAGGGCAAAGAGAACAGACCATGGACAATGTATCCCCTCATATTACAAGAACAGGAATGTAAGAAAAAGCTTAAAGAAGGCTTAAATATTTTCATGTCAGTCAGTGTATTGGGTACCATGCTGACAAGGACTTGGAAGGACTCACTAAAGTTTGAGTTGCAATCTGTATGCAGGTGGGCTAAAGGGAGGTTTCTATGGAAAATGGATCAGAAGCTAAGGTGGCTGGAAGGTAGGATATAGGAAAGTCTCAAGAAATGCAAGAAAATCATATTTAGGGACTAGACAATTTTACAGAACTACAAGAAAATCACATTTAGGGACTAGACAATTTTACAGAACTACAAGAAAATCATATTCAGGGACTAGACAATTTTATAGAATTACAAGAAGGCACATAAACCATTGGGAAGTTTGTAGTTAAAGAAAGCTTATTTGTATATGGAAAAAACGGCCACCAGGGCATGGGCAGAAGGGAATAAACACAGAATGCTCCAAACACATGGAATCAAACAAAGGAAATTTCAAAACATTCCCTGTAGATTGAAAAGACAAAGATAGTAAGCAGAAAGGAGATTAATAAAGAGTTTCAGAAGTAGTAGAGTCAGCATTATTTCTATATAACATTAATGAATGAGGAGTAAGGTGAGCTTCTGAAAAAAACAAAGGCACCATCTCTATAAATGAAACAATATGATATGCTAGCTTCGGTAATCAGCAGATAAGATGTACTGATTGACGTGTTCCATACCCCTGGTCAGGACATAACATCTGTCCTGCCCATTTAGTGAAAATTGGAGGAGACATGTCATCCCTTAAGAGCATATAGAGAATGCAGTCAGCCCAGAGTCTAAGTTTCTTTATATCTGTCTCCATCCAGGTCACCAGTAAGACTCCCCACTAGTACAGGTATAGGGTTAGGTCCTCAACCGAATGTCCAAGCCCAGTCCTCTAGTACCATTTCTGTGAAACCAGTGCTTTGTGTTCCTGAATCAAGTAGCTGACACACACACACACACACACACACACACACACACACACACGCACGCACGCACGCACACACACACACACACACACACACACACACACACACACACACCTGGGAATGGCTGGCACAGATTTATCTGCTGTGTCCCCTTCTGCCCTGAGTATAAGGTAGTTATTCCAGACACTCCACAATCAGCTACTTTATGGCCCTTAACAAAGAGTGCCTAGTTATACTGTGTAATATTAATACTAATACAAATGGTAGTAGTTGACCAAGACAGCTAGACCTTCTGGAGTGGCTCACACAGTGTCACCAAATGAATATAAGCATTCTCAATGGTTAAATGCCTTCTAAAAGGACCAGCCACAATACAAGTTTTAAATATATTTAATAATAAATAATAAAAGAACATAAATTTACTGCATACATATGTACAGTAAACCACAGAATTCAAATAACAGGAAATATTGAAAATAACATTGATGGACAGACTCAGATAAATAAAGAAAAAACAATATCTAAACTAAGCTTCACTATATTTTCCTGACTTAATCTAGGAGAATACTATTCCCTACTTACTTAACAGAGCAAGGCAGATGATGTGGTAAATGATCTTTCTTGTTGTCATGTCCAAGACAGAATACTTAATGCTCAGAGATTACTCCCTGTAATATCTAAAAATATATTATTTCTAGGGCTGGCAGAATAACCTCATCTGGTCACATGACTCTAGGTTCTCACACTATTCCCCTTTGAAGCTTGAGACAGGATGTTAGCATATATGTGATAAGATGCATATTTAAAGTTGTGCTAATGTTTATGGCAGTGCATGGGGCTTCCCCTCTTATTACTGAGCTAATGAACAAAGGCTTCTTCCAGACATGCTGTCTCCAGTCCTATTCAGAACAGTGGGGTGCCATGTTTATGGCTTAATAGCTAATTTAATTTCAAGGATTTTCTAAAATTAACCGGACTGAGGTTAACTGCTTCTCTTCCAGTGTCCTTTGCTAACATATATACATACAGTTCTAATATATTTGTAACACAAGCATCTTGTTTAGATCAGTTTGATATTCAAAGGACATATCATTCTTTACAGAACCCCAGCTGGTATGCTGGCACTAGCTCATATCATCACAAGAACATCTGGGATTATCAGGTGGACATAATTTTTTAGATGGATCCCATGTGTATTTGAGGAAAGCAGTTTTGCTATACATGAAGGATAAGAGTGCTAAGAAGGATATAGGATCAGAATCAAAATACTCATTTTGTGGGGGATTAATGTGTGCATGATACATAAGTTTTGATTGTGTCTTACAAGAAGTCATGGGATGATTTGTCATTGAAGAGATCTCATGGATAAGCTGCACTAAACATTGCACTCTTGCTCTCTTCTTAATGGTAGATAATAATGTGGTCCGTGGTTTCAGCTTGCAGTACACAGCCTAGCTGTTAGGTCATATATTGGCTCACTTTTAAGTCAGAACTCCTTACTCCACATGCTATGCATGCCAGGGTCTTGAAATACAACACATCTTTAATCAATATCAACTCTTAGTCTGGCAAGAAGGAGAAGACAAATAAGGAGATGACAAGTCATGCACCCCGTGTAAAGACTGGCTGGATTCTATGCATCACAATGACATCTGATGTAAAGACAAATCCACTAAAATGCAACTGTATTTTTAAGCAGTCTTGTTTTATGTTTCAGTGTTCTTTGATTTAGATGTTAATGCAAGCATTGGCTTAATTAGAATGATACTGCTGCATCATTGTGTTATGTTGTGAATCTATGTATTTGCTTAAGGTTTGTTTATTCCTATAGATTGGGAATAAGTGGGTAATCCCTAGTTATTAATTTATCAAGTAGGCCTCTGACTAGACATGAAGTGCAAGTCCTTGATAAAGGCCTTACATTTATTCCCACTACCAAAAGTAACCTTGAAGACACAATTTTAGACATTAAATTGTTTGCACGTAATTTACAACTGAAGTTACAGTTTGGGAACAGCAGGGATGAAGAGGGTACACAGGTATTTAGACTTCCTAGTACATATATTCCAATTCTACACCTTTTAATTGATACGTTTTCAAAACTAGTTGAACAGGATTTGTATAAAATGGACCAACTGAATAGGAAGACTAATAATAAAAGTAATTTGACATATTTACAAAGGAAAGCTTTACAAGATCTTAGTAGGGACCGTTCTATTGTAGTCTGTCCGGCAGATAAAGGAGGCTCTATAGTTGTTATGAATTGTAGCGACTACAAGAATGGTATGTTAAGTATGTTACAAGAAGAACACTTTTACACTGAAATCAATATGGGTGAGGTGATTAATAAAGTATACAAGATTTATGATACGTTGGATGTTCTATGGAAAAGTAATGACATTAGTTTAAGCCTGTTTAAGTTTTTAAGGGTGAATAATCCCCTAATACCAATCATACAAGGACTGCCCAAGGTCCATAAATGTTCTCTTAAACCACCTCTACGCCCTATTGTAGCAGGGCGTGGATGGATTACCGAACCATTTTCCATCTATTTAGAACATTTCATGAGACCAGTGGTAGGAATGAATCCGTTTACTTTAAGAGATAGTAAGCAATTTTTGATAGATTTATATAGTTATATGCGTAATGTAGGTGCTGATGAACCGTATATTTTGGTAACATTTGATGTTAAAAGTCTATTCACAGTGATTCCTAATGACGTAGGTGTTGAGAAGACACATTGTTATATGTCTAACCATTCTTCCTTACAGACTAAAGCTATTGATCTTTTGACATTGTTGCTTGAAACTGTCCTGCACAACAACATTTTTCTGTTTGATGATCGTGTTTATATTCAAAATGATGGCGTGGCCATGGGCACGTCATGTGCGAACAGTTATGCTAACATCTTTATGGCTAGTTGGGAGGAAGAATTTTTGTTCCCCTTGGAGAGTTTTAGAAACAATGTGAGGTTTTATAAATGTTTTGTCGACGATTTGTTTCTTATTTGGAGTGGGGATGATAACAGTCTGATGGAATTTGTTGGTTCCATCAATAGTTTAACAGAATACCTCCAATTTACTATGATCTCATCAAGGGAGAGCATTTCTTTCTTGGATATATACATTGAAAGATTAGGGAATGACCTTCTGAACACAGGGATCCATAGGAAGACGTGTCATAGGAATACATTACTGCATAGGACTAGTATGCACCCCCATTATGTTTTTAATAACGTTATGAGAGGCCAGGTAATGCAAGCCTCTAGACTTAATCCACAAGATGAGGGGTATGAAAAAGAACTTGATGAACTCAGGAGAAGATTTGTAGAGAGGCAGTACAGTTACTCTGAAGTTAATAAAATGTTTGATGAAACTAAACCTATGAGGACTACTAGAGCATCCCCATATTTTTCCGATTCTTGCAGCTCGGTTAATGTTACATTAGACAAGCACATTGATTGTTTGAAAGTGCCTATGTTCTTTACTTTGGATACACCCTTAATTAAATGGATTATTCAGCGACACTGGCGTACCCTCCTTTTAGATTAGAACATAGGTGAAATAGTGGGTGAAAACCCTAAATTTTTGTTTAGGAATAAGACAAACCTAAAACAAATATTATGCCATCAGCCCCTTAATAGAAATGATAGAAACAAAATGTTAACAGATGGAGGAACGACACCATGCACTAAATGTAAACAATGTGAATATATTGACACCAGGAATATTTTCCTACATCCGTCCTTGCATCGGGAATTTACCCTCCAAGCAGTTGCTAATTTCCAGACAGAATATGTTGTTTATCTTGCTAGATGTGTGCTCTGTCAGGCATTTTATATAGGCAAGACAAATAGGAAACTTCGTGAAAGGATTAGGGAGCATGTTTACCACATTCGCATTGGCTATGAAGCTAATGCTTTGGCCAAACATAACATTGCTGCAGGTCCATTACATGTTTTTAAATTCTCTGTGTTGCAGGTTATTAATATAAATATACGAGGTGGAGATTTTGAAAATTACATTGAAGGATGTGAGCTCAGGTGGATTGTGAGATGTAGAGCGGATAAACCACCGGGCTTGAACAATAAAGTACCTTTAAAACCTATCCTTAAGAATAGAAGACTAAAGGCATCGAAGTCATAATATTAAGGAATCTTAAGGAATTCCTTTATTTAATTAGTTATTTGTATTCATGATCAGCTATGGCCTTGTAAATACCAGAGATTGGATTTAGTCCGCTCTCACTTGATATAGTTCTGTGGTCTATGAAGTATTTATTGCCAGACTTAAAAATGATATAGTTTTACTACAACAATCCTATTTGATTACGTATTTGTATATACTTTTAAACGTTATTGTTATATTACACAGATTTCAAAAGAACATCTTGATACATATATATATTTTTTGAACTATTTTTTTGAATTCTTTACTAGCACAAGATGCATGATTGACATGTGTTCTTTGTTTAGGAATACATAGTTACACGTTCACAAGACTTTTTTATAGCATCTGCGTTGCACAGTTTGTGTATTGTAGTATATTAGGTTTTAGTTTTTGTCTGTGGTTAAGTTGTTAATGTTTATTAATTAGTATATGTCTTCATGCTAGGGTTTTATATACAGCCATTACATTGGAAGGTATTGTGAATGTTATACTTACTGCTATTGTCTTAGTATGTAGTTTATACACATTTATTCGATGTTTTAATGATTATTTTATAAGGCATTAAATTTTGTTTTGAGAGCATGAAAATGTGTTATTGTACACAATGGTTTTAACAGTGAGTCTTTAACTTTGTAGAGCGAATTAGTCTGTGATGACGTCAATATTTAGAAGACCAATCAGTAGGCAAGCAACAATATTTGAATATCTGCTTTTACTGCTACTTGAAAAGTCTGAAGCCCAAGTGGGGAAAGCGCTTACTTCAATAAATTGATTTATATCTTCACAGTCGTGTTATTGTCTCTACATAATCTGTTTTATAGTTTTATTTTCAGTTCCGTGTATCACAGTATGTTAAGACCATTTTAAATTTGGTAATCGCCATGGGTCGCTCCAGTGAATGCTTGTTACTTTGGTATTTCTTTATTTTATTCCTATAGATTGCTTTACTTTATAGTTGCATTTTATAAGGATGATTTATAATTGCAGTTGTACCAGTATTTCTTGGAAGTATGATGGGCCCCTGTTGCATTTAGAGAACCGTAACTGCAATCTGCAAGAATGCATGAATTTAAATGCTGCTAAGAGAAGATATATATTAAGAACAAAACTGCTGTATACTAGAACATTCCCTATTCTTTGAGGCACAGCATTTTGGAACTGATATATATATATATATATATATATATATATATATATATATATATATATATATATATATATATGAGTTCCCTTTATAATTTCGAAATACTGAAATCCTGACTTTCAGTATTTCGAAATTATAATACCAAAGCCTTGAAATTCCGAAACACAAGAAGCACGAAATTCGGAGCTTTTGGTGTTGTGGTGTGTGAATGCATTGTTGTAAGTGGAGGTAAGTACATATGAATGTATTGGTAAGGGGCTGTTGTGTATGTTAGTGTGTGTTTTGGCTGTGATGTGTGTGTGTGTGCAAGGGGCTGTGAAATATGTGTGTGTGTGAGTTACCTTTGTGTGTGCGATTGTGTGATCTCGGAGTTAGTATATATATATGTGGGGGGTGGGGGGCGCATCTGTAGTGTAGGATTGTTTGATTGTGGGGGGAGGTTGTGTGTATGTGTATGTGTGTGGTGTATTTGCACTGTAAATTTGCGATTTTAAATTTTGCGGTTATGGGGTTTCGGTATTTACAGGTTTCGGCTATAGAATTTTGAAATACTGAAATTCGGGATTTCAGTATTTCGGGATTCTATAGTGAACCCATATATATATATATATATATATATATATATATATATATATATATATATATATATATATATATATATATATATATATATATATATATATATATATATATATACATATTGGGAGTGGGATGGTGATGTTTCTCACACTGGGAGCTGTAGGGAACTCATGATTTTAACATGTGACAGCAAGTTTTGCACTTTACTGTGTTATTTCAGAAGTTCACACTTATTTTTTCACAATTTTCCACTCATAGAACTGAGTCTCAAAGTTCCAGTAGGTTGCCAATATTTCTGGATAGGTCTGTCTAGAGAAATAACTGCTTTATTTGCATAGTCTCTGCAGTAGTTTATACATTTTTTCAGGAAAGAATAACAGGATCTTCGGTGGCTGGCAAAAAAAAAAAAATCTTTTGTATGTTTTGCATTTCAGTATTTAAACCATTGGCTTAGTTAATATAGTCTTTTAGCTGTGATTGCTATCATGTCCACATATAGAGATGTGTTTTATTTTACCTCTTACTTGTAAACTTACTTGTAATCCATATAGAATAAGGAGATTATGCCTAATTACAGGTCCTCTCACCATTTTGTCAGTGACAAATGATGTGTCAACCAATGAGGGCTGCTTGAGATACTAGATGAAGCAGATTCACCTATTGACTCAGGCTACATCAGGTTACTGATGCCTCAGGCAGCCTGATTTAAATGTAGAAGAATTCAGGATTACTTTTGAATGGGATTGTGAGCCCAAGAAAAAAGTGATTTAAATGAGATCTCCACTGACAGCCAGCCCTGAGGACAGCATAATTGTTTTGATAGTCAATATTGTGTGTGTGTGTGTGTGTGTGTGTGTGTGTGTGTGTGTGTGTGTGTGTGTGTGTGTGTGTGTGTGTGCCCGCATGCCTGTGTGTGTGTGTGTGTGTGTGTGTGTGTGTGTGTGTGTGTGTGTGTGTGTGTGTGTGTGTTTGTGTGTGTATGTATATGTGTGACATTTTGCTTGGAAAATAGATTGTCTTTAAGTGTGTGTAAAGTGACTTTTGTTTATAAAATTCTCATGGCATTCAAGACTGGAAATTGATTTTGTTAGTCAGTTACCGAGAAGTTAATTAACAATGTAGTCATATATGAAAGGGAGGTTACCTTACCAATGACAATTAGGAAGTTCGTTCCTCAGTCAAGAGTTCCATCATGGGATAAAGCAGGGGCTTCACCTGAAGATCTGGGATTCCTGGATTTAGATGGTGTACTCACACTATATAGTGGATTTAGCCAGAAGGATGTCCAGGTGAAATTTTTTTGTTTTATGGAGTAGAAGAGAAGGTCTTTCATGACCATGACCCTGAATTTGCAACTTGTTGCTGGATGGGCTATATGGGACTTAACCTGTGTAGTGGAGACATGTCTCAAGACTTTGAACTTGGTTTAAAGTGCTGTAAATACAGAATATATTCTATATAGACTTACTGAAGAAAGTGGAGTGGGCTATCTTTTGATTTCTTTTTGTAAATAAATTTGTGTTTTCTATATACTTTAGCTTCTAGTAGTTTTTTTAAACTTAAACTACAGATGTATACAGAGGCAGTTTGGCCAGGGACTTAGAAATGCATTGGCTCTTACTAAATCTCCCCTGCTAAATATATTTGCTGGCTGAGATATCATTTCCATGAGTGTTTGGTTTCTTGCTGGGTTTTTTTTTTCTACTGCAAAAGAAAACTTGCTGAATAAAATGGACACTAACCAAATGCCTGTCCAATTGCAACTGCAAGTAAAAGACTGACCTTTGAGAGTGCTTCTCTAAGAACTGTACCTTGCAATTAAAAAAAAGAGCAAGAGAATGATATATATTTCTGCTTTGTGACTTTAAATATATGCCACACAAGAGAACTGGAACAGATTAGAATGGGCTCAAATCCTGTCTTCCCAACTCACAGGAGAAGTATTAAAAACATACATGAATATGGAGGCAACTGATTATATTGACTTTAAAAAATTGAAAAAACAAAGAACTTTTAGCCAGAGATCAGGTAGTCTCTGAAGGGCAAACTATTAAATCTACAAATGGAATGCTAATGCTGACAAACCAGTAGGAGCCCAGATATATGATTAAAAATATTTTAAAGCTGTGGTTAGTATCCTGTACTAACAATAAAATGAAAATGTTATAAATTGTAGTAGACACCAGGTTTAAAATAGCACCACCTAGCAGTATGAAAAGGTGGATGCAGCAAAGTGATCCCAAGAACTCTTGACAAGTTAGTAGCGTTAGTAAAACACTAGCAGTTAATGATATAATGTTTAAAAATGAATCTGCATCTAAGTCCAACGTTGGAATAAGAAATGTGTCATCTCCTGTGCAAAAAAAAAGGTAGAAATGATATGCATTCATGATGATGAAAAGAATATCCAATCACAGGTAGACATTCAAATAGTTCTAGGAAAACTTTTCCATCCTGTAGCTAGAGCCCCTAACATGATTCACGATACTCGTAAAATATATTTACTATCGTAAAGCACTGTGGAAAACGTGTTAGGAGGGAGCATTCATAAACACTGCATGGCGGGTTGTATACTTAACAAGAAAGAGGAAAAGCCACATCATGATATGCCCATCTGGTATAAGAATTTGGGGGAGGAGAGCAAGAGAGTGACACTCTTACAGAGATTCAAAATCAAAACCAAGTGAAAGGAATGAGCATACAACCTAAAAAGAGGGGTAGAATGTGATTGTAGTTAGGACCTCTGGATTAGTATAGATTTAAAAACACAAATGATTTGATAGCCCTGATAGCCAGCACAATTAAGCTCATGTAAGTAAAGTAAAACTATATAAACAGTTAAAGGATAGCAATTACAGTGTGGAACAATGTGGTATAGTTGAAAAAGCTGCTTACGAGCTACTACACCTGCCAGAAAAAGTATAATCACCATAGAATCCTTCCTGCTGTCCAATCTTCCAAAGAGACAGCCATGACAATCACTACAAAGCAAGGATACAGAACAGAAAAAGGAGCCAGAAGTAACTCTGAAAACCATCTTTGAAGAAATGCAAAAAATGAACTCAAGACTGGAAAATTATATGAGAGACACTGACTATTAGATGATGGAGATTGCTGAAGCAGGTAATGAGCATACACATGCCATCCAGGTGCCAATAGCAGGAAATGAGCTTCTCAAAGTGAGGGTGGCAGCTGCAGAAGCATGCCTGTATCTCATGGAAGCTACCCTCATGGTTCATGAGGATAGATACAGGAGAATAACCTGAGACTCAATGAAGTACCATAGAGTTCAGAAGGAAATCATTTACTTCAATATATGAGAGACAGAATTGCTGAATGGGTACAAATAAGCTGTTAGGGAATTCAACTTACGAGAGCCCATTGAACAGCCTGGAAGCCCCAGAGAAGAGGGGAAAGAAAGCTGCAGAAAATGCTTTTGTGTGCTTCACCATTTTTTTACCAGAAGGAAATGGTTCTGATGAGACTCTATAAACTGGGCCGGAAATTGTTGTGTGATGAATCTAGAGTAGTTGTAAATTTGGACTCTTCCATGGTGACAAGAAAAGAAAGGGTTGTCTTTATTCCATTTCAAAGGAAATACAGAGGAAGGAAGATAATCTTTAAAATGCTGTATCTAGGTAATTTATTTTTACTAGGGGGAGTGCAGATGATCAGTCACCCAGAACTGCTACAGATATAGGATTCAGGGATAAATGAATAATCATTGGCAGAGGGACTCACAGCAGTGGGAAGAATATCAAATGCCAGCCACAAGAAGTGGTGGCACCAACCTTTTTCCTTTCTTTAAAAAGCACCTTGTAATGAAAACCCAAACAGATGTATTACATGAGAAGAGAGAAAGGGGTCCAGAAAGCAATGGCACCAACTAAACCATATCGCTTGCTTAGGTAAGTCAGCATGTGGAAAGAGACAGCAAAGACAATTAGGATGATCATTTCAGTGAACCACAAGCAAACTGATTGTTACGTCTGCCAAAGAAAATTAAAACACAGTTCGGGCCTACAACCTGTGGGGAAAAGATCTATAAACAATGCAAGACTAGAAACTGATTAGCTTGTGACATTCTTTATTAGTAAAGTTAACCTTCATTTATAGATTTGTTTTTTCATCTGGTATGATGATTTATTTTGTCAACTGTTTTAGTATTTTGATGTCTGGCAAAGAGGCAAATACTTAGGAAGAAGGATTGGTTAAGTCTAGAAGGGACTGTAAGAAATATAAGAATAACAGGCTATGAATGGTAATGTCAAAGTCAGAGTAGCACTGGAGGGATTGGGTTGACCTCATAACAGTTGGTATCTTCCAAAGCAGGGAAGCTGCAAGTTCAGAGTTCTGCAAAACAGGAGGAGAAGGGGGAAGTCCTTTACTAAACTGTTAATAAATAATGAATGGGAATGTATGGAAAAACTTTTGTCAACCCAGAAATTGGGTGGAAATGGTGAAGATGAGTGAGAAAACCAAAATAAAGAAAGATGTTTAGGTCCCTGGTTGAACAACATGGATTAATCAAGGGGTTACAGTCAGAAGAAGTAGGAGAGTGATTTAAAACAGCTTGTCGGACAGATAGCAATTGAGATATCAGCTGGTTAATAATGGGGTAACAAGCATATTGAAATAATATGACACAGGCGGTAGCTAACATATGCCATGGAGATAAAGGCAGAAGAAGAAGACGGAGAAGATGAGATTGACAACAAGTCAAAGCAAAAGTAGTTGGGATGAGATAAAACATTGTAGAATGACAAATAAATGAAAAGAATGAGTGCACAGCAGCTAAAGAATAAAGAAGCATGTATGTGAGGAAGAAACTTAAACAAAAAGGTTGAATTACGACTGTAATGGCTAGGAAAAAAGTAAATTAGATTAATGGACAGATTTCTAGGAAATGCAAGGAAATTGCTGCCTGACAGGGTGGGGTTGATTAGTTTATTTCTCAAATGTAACACTAGGTTACAACTATCTTGATAGTGGGTGAGGATGGAACATGGAGCTCATGTCCCATTCAGGGCAAATGCCCCCATGCCGGAAGAGATGCACAGGGAAATGTATATAGTTGGGGTTTGCTGTTCATTTTTCTTATTTCTTTCTTTATTAATAACTAGTGTTTATACAAAGGCCAGGAAGGATCTAGAGTAAAAAACAGAAGAAAGTGACAGGAAGTGTTTGGAAAAAGAAGAGAAGGGAGAAAAAACATAAAAAGCAAAGAAAGCCAGAGGAATCACAAGGAGCAGAGTTACTGCATAGTAGTAATTTGCCTCAGAATCTGGGAAAGAAAGGGGCAGTAGGCACATAAAGGAAAACAGCTAAGGAGAAATTAAAGTAAAGCTAAAAATGGGATTCATACAACTGTTGAGTTGTAATATAAATTGACTAATATGTTCAATAAAAGGGGACCAAATAATTAATGTGTTTTGATATGAAAATGTGGTGCTAGTAGCCCTACAGGAAATTCATTTAGATGTACAGGAACACTATAAACTGGCAAGAAGGGGATATAGCGTAATAACAAACTCCAGCTAAACTGGGTGCATAGGAGAGGTGCAGTCATACTGGATCATGTCATTTAGGAATCTATGGAAAACAGACGGGCAAGACAGATGCAGCACATAATCAAAGGCAATTACTTGGGCTATCAAATGATGACAGTGCCAATATACGTATCCCTGCAAAGGAAAATTCCTTTCTTCCAGAGTATATTGTAGATATTATACACTTTCAAAAGGGGCTGCTACAGGTAATAGGGGACTGGAATATGATATTCTAAGAGACAGATGCTGAAAGGAGAAATAAGAAGATCCATTTATGCAAACCAAAGAACTTTGTTAAAAAAAATCGACTTTTCCTAAGATTGGCTGAAGCTTGGATCAATTAATCTGTAACTTGAGGCAGTGGTAATAAGGAACCTTCACTGGAGATTTACCTGATATAACCTGCCAAATAAGAACTTCAACCATTGAATGCAAGACTGGTTAGAGGACGAGAAATGGAGGGAATGGTGGAAGGCTGGGAAGAGATAGCCAATAGACGCAGACATCAGGAGATAGAAAGAGCAATCAGCCAACTGAGGTGTTCACTGTCTGCAAAATCGGAGACTTTGAGGGAAGAAATACTAGAGGGATTTTTTTCAAAGTTTATTTCAAGGCTCTATATATGTTAGAGACTAAAATGGTAATGATTAAAGACTCTATCAGAGTACACCTCAGTGAGCTCCCTATTCTAAAACAACAAGAAAATCATAGGAAAGAGTTAAAAGGGAAGATACAGAAAGGCAAGCTCCGACAGGCAATAAGAAAATAATCATCAGATAAATCCCCAGGACCTGAAGGAAATCACAAATCAATATGTGGAAGATGGGGGGAAGGGGAGTGGTACATTAGTGCATATGTAGGAACAAAGGAAGTTAGAAAGGATAGGGAGGAGAGGCTGGAAAAGTAATTTACAAGGGAATGATGGGAGGACATATGTATGGCTTCCAAGTACGTAACAAAGTCCAGAAGGTTTTGGATTTTTGTTTGGAAGTATTTGCACAGGTATTTTTAGACTCTAAGCTAACTTCAAAAAATGTTTCCTCATGCACATAGCAAGTGTTGGATGTGTGACGAAAAAGAAAGATGTAACTGGGAGCATGTTTTTTGGGAGTGTAATAAGTTGGCAGATTTTAAAAATTCCTCGAAGAGTACTCCATCAGAAATAGTAGGACAGGAAATGGCTGTAACTAAGGAAACTATTCTTTTTTAGATGGGACACAGGACCTGAACTGCCTAAACATACTAAGACCTTACTGAGTTTAATTCTGATGGCTGCCAAAAAAATAATTACTATTAAATGGAAATCAAAATCTAAACCAACTGTATTTGAAGTGTTGAATATTGTAAAAGAGATAAAAGAACTGGAAGAGGGATCTGTAGAAAGGGGAAGGAGCAAATTACATGGAAATAAATGTAATTTGTTGGAACAGTATGTGCAGAATAATTTTCAGGAGGAGGAGTGAGGTTTAAGGGTAGGCAGGAATTTAGTGATTTGTGTAATGGTGGATTGAAAAACAGCTGTTATAAAGAAAGAATGCATGTAATGTATAATATATATAAATTAAAAAAATGCTATATGTTATTTTCTATTAATGTATGTATATCTATATCTTAAGTGATAATGTAATAAAAGTGTTTAGAAAAGATACAAAAATAAAAGATAGTGCTAGACTCCTGGAAAAGGGGATTATAGCTGTAACTCTAAAAGACAGAAGGGATTTAATGTACCCTGGTTCATATAAGTCCATAACTTTCTTAAATTGCAACTCCAAAGTATTTATGATGATACTGGGTACCAGACTAGCAAAAACATTACCAGGAATAATAAGCAGAGATTAGTGTGCTTTCTTGGAGGAAGAAGAACATTTAACAACATACTGAGGACTTTAATGGTCATACATGATGTGTATAGTAATGGGAGATCAGTAGTAGTTCTCAGATTAGATGCAGAAAAAGCCTTCAACAGGGTGAAATGGAGATTCTGATTTTAAGTTCTACAGGAAATGCCTGTTCTAAAGTACTTTCAGATTTAATAGGAAGTATATATTGTTGGTCAAGCTTACACATCAAAACAACAGCACATCTGACAGTTTCATGGTGTAGAGCGATGAAGCCTTAATTACAGTCTGAGTGATTTAGGTTCAACGAGCGTTTCAAGCTTCTGAGGCACTAGCAGGGAGGGATGAATGTGCCCGTCCTGAGACAGAGGGAGGGTATTTGCTGATGATGCTCCCTAAGGGGACGAGTCTTCCAATGAGGGGATTAGTCCTGGGATATTAGTCAGCGAACTTAGGAGAGGGGGCAGGGGAATAATGGGTAGGACATTACAATAAAAAATCCTGCCGAATGAAATGTAGATGCCCAAGACCCCCCAGGACACCCTAAGGTTCCACAGACAGCCCTAATAGATAGGGAGTTAATCCAGAGGGTTACCACTAGTTTGTAGACCTGCGGTGGACATGGACCACTGGGTAGCAGTGCCACCAGAATGATGTGAGGAGACCAAAAATTTATAAATAAAAACAATGGCATACTTGCTAAAAATTCATGTTAACTAGTGGAACAAGGCAGGGCTGCTTCCTGCTTTCTCTTTTGTTTGTGGTATATCATGAACCACAGTTTACAAAATCATCAGAAATACAGGAGTAGAACCTGGGGTCTGTTGAGTAAAAAACAATTGCTTTATGTGCATATGACTTAATAGTAACATTAGGAAACCCAGGAAAAGATATTGAATGGTTATTTACTCAACTGAAGTAATATGGAAAATTGTCAGGTTATAAAATAAATACTGACAAATCAAAGGTCACAGATATTAATTTGAGGGACTGGGCTAAACGTCAGAATAGATCTCCAAATCTGTGGGTACAAAACATCATAAGATACCTCTGAGCATGGTTAAGAAGTTCATATGAGGATGCTAAAGCACAATCCTATCAAAAGATGTTAAGGAAACTAAAAGAGATATTGCAAAAATTGAAGCACCTGGGTATAGGATTGGGAGGGTGGCCTAATGGTTAAGGTGTTTGCCTTACAAACACAAGATGTAGGATTTGAGTCTCACAAGGGATAATTGGCTAGGTTTAAAAATGGCTCGCAAGGGCAGTTAGCTTAGTACTAACCTATGAACCTATAGAGATGGATCACAGGATTCAGGTGTTAAACTGGCATGTTCTACTATACATGTTATACTTAGGACAGGCCTTTTAGTCACCACCTGGAATCAGCATTTTGGTGAAACTAAAGAATTGGATGACAGATTTTTTTTTGGGAGGTAGGATCACTACCAAGGAACAGGAAGGACTGGGAACACTGGACTTAGCAAAAAAAAAACCTGAAAGGCATAGAATTTGGAAGTTTAGCACAGTGTCAGAACTGTAAATATCAGGAAGTATAGAGGGTAATGCAGGGCTGGGTAAAACAAACCTGACAGAAGCTTTCTGGGGGACACAGAGATACTTAACTACCCAGTATTGGTGACAATAAGGAGAGTGGTGAGCAAGGTCTTTAAGTAGATTCCTCTAGCTCGGTGGAAACAAGACATCCTCCCCATAGGGGCAAGACATGAAGACCTAATAGGTAGAACACCTGTAGGGAGTTGGTATGAAAGTGGAACCAGCCTTAAATTCTGGAATTAAATGAAAGATATGAGGCAGTGATGCAGTGGGAAAAGGCTCAAGTGAAATTCGACTTAAATCAAATTTATGAGTTGGAATATAATAGGCTAAGGTTGGAAATGGAAGGAATGATCTGGGATACAAGTAAAGAAGAGAAGTAGCCAGAAATGGTAAAATGACTAATGAAAATAAGGAAGGGAATAAAACAGGGAAAAATTAAAAGGCTGCTGTAATAAGATCAAAGAGTTGTTAATCTGAATGTTAAGGAAAGGTAGGAGAGGCTATTAGGGATAGAAATGACAAAGAAAGAATAAGAAGCTGTTTGTCTAACCCCAAGTAAAGTGATGAGAACTTGGACGTTCAGGATATTTATGTGGAAATACCTGCACAACTATTTCTATACAGCCCAAAAGGTTAGCCAGACACTTCTGACTTGATGGAAGGATACAACTGAAGATATCAGGAAGGGGCAGCTGGGGACTGGTTACATATATATCGTAGCACTGCAGGAAATTGCAATGATTCATAGAGGATCTTGAACTAGTCCAGGAAATAACAGGGTGAAGGAGCAATATAACTGACTTTAATTACTATCTAGGGTTGTGTAAAGATCACCAAGACTTACCCCAAAGAAATATGGATTTGGAAATTCCAAGGAATTACTATATTAGCAAAAAATAATGCAGTTACCAGAAGATGGAAACAAAAGGGCAGAATATTATAGCAATAACCCATGCCTGGGTGTGGGTAATTCTGGATTTACCCACAGTTGGTGTGGTTTAGTCACAAGTGCGAAGCCCGAGTGGCCAAACAAAGCCAACCATGGGTAAATCCAGCATTACCCACACCCAGAAGTGGGTTGTTGCTATTATACAATGACAGTATTTAAAAAAAAAAAATTACTTTTCTTAAATAATGGCATTGTATAATGCCTCCTTGCTGCCCTTCTGCAGCTGTCTGGTATTCTGCGGCAGTTCTGATGTACTGCGCATGTGCATGCCTACGCAGTACATCAGAGCTGTGGGCAAAAGCAACGGAGAAAGCAAGATCTCTGTTGCTTTTTAAAAACTGTTTCACTATGTTAAATGAGTTTAACATAGTGAGACAGCTTTAAAAAAAGCAACGGAGAATATCCGTTGCTTTTTTAAAGCTGTCTCGCTATGTTAAACCCATTTAACATCGCGAGACAGTTTTGAAAAAAGCAACGGAGAAAGCAAGATCTCCATTGCTTTTTAAAAACTGTTTCACTATGTTAAATGAGTTTAACATAGCGAGAAATCTTTAAAAAAATCAACGGAGAATATCCATTGCTTTTTTAAAGCTGTCTCGCTATGTTAAACCCATTTAACATAGCAAGACAGTTTTGAAAAAAGCAGTGGAGAAAGCAAGATCTCCGTTGCTTTTTAAAAACTGTTTTGCTATGTTAAATGAGTTTAACATAGCGAGACAGCTTTAAAAAAAGCAATAGAGAATCTCCGTTGCTTTTTTAAAGCTGTCTTGCTATGTTAAACGTGTTTAACATAGCGAGACAGTGTGAAGTAACGGAGATCTTGCGTTCTCTGTTGCTGTAAAAAAAGTTATAGTAATGGAAAAAGTCCAGGCGACCGGACCTTTTTCCATTACTATAACTCTGATTTACAACGTGCACGGTGACCAATCAGCATGCACGGTTTTGAATATTTAATGCCTACGCAGTACATTAGAGCTGTGGGCAAAAGCAATGGAGAAAGCAAGATCTCCGTTGCTTTTTAAAAACTATTTTGCTATGTTAAATGAGTTTAACATAGCGAGACAGCTTTAAAAAAAGCAACAGAGAATATCCGTTGCTTTTTTAAAGCTGTCTCACTATGTTAAACCCATTTAACATAGCAATACAGTTTTGAAAAAAGCAACGGAGAAAGCAAGATCTCCGTTGCTTTTTAAAAACTGTTTTGCTATGTTAAATGAGTTTAACATAGTGAGACAGCTTTAAAAAACCAATGGAGAATCTCTGTTGCTTTTTTAAAGCTGTCTCGCTATGCTAAACGCGTTTAACATAGGGAGACAGTGTGAAGCAACGGAGATCTTGCGTTCTCCGTTGCTGTAAAAAAAAGTTATAGTAATGGAAAAAGTCCGGGCAACCGGACCTTTTTCTATTACTATAACTCTGATTTACAACATGCACGCTGACCAATCAGCATGCACGGTTTTGAATATTTAATGGAGGTCGCTGTATAATAAGGAATAATGTAATTCAGATAATAAAAGAGTTAAGAGGAGGTGAAGAGATAGATGCCCCTAAGGGTCAGAGGAAATATATGAAAAAAATGGTTGCCCTGGCAGATTTTTATGAAAGACTAGTGAAAGGACAACATAGGATAGACAGCCATAGTCTGATACAAGAGAATGCAAATAGTTCCTGGGTATTTAAAATTTAACTGGTAACAGATAACTGGCATTGAAGGTTAACTCTTTCTGCATAGGTTCAGTTACTTTAAAGTTCTATTGTTGTTATAGCTGATGTTTTGTAAGAGTTAAAGTACCATTGTGTGTTTTTATACCAAATAAAAAGGCTAGAAAGACCGAAAGAGACTAATATGTTTTAACATGGAAAATGTAACCATCAACATTGGTCAGCTTGCAATGTATAATTAATATTCACTAATGAAGAGTGTAAAAAAAACAGAAAAGCAGCTAATGGAGTAATACACTGGCACTATCTAAGCAGATTGCCAAATATGTAAAGATCACAGGTCATACATAGTACAAGTTTTTCTGACATATTCTACAAAAAATGTGACCCCCCCCCCTCCCAAAAAAAAAATGTGATTGTGGTTAGAATGCAAAGGATTCTTTATGCTACCAGAGACCCATCTCAATGATGGGACAAGAGAAATCAGTAACAAAAGAGATAGCAGCGTTTCTTTGATTTAGGATCATAGGATCCTAAGCTATTGACCCGGAGGTCTTTTCAAGCCTAGCCATTTCACCCCAATGTAATACCATAGATACTCTAGTCAATACCCAGGATTGTATTTAGTAATGACTGCCCATGTCCAGGAGGGTTGTGGGCACTATCACCAGTAAGAAATTATGGTGCTCCTTCCACTTGTCCAGGTTCCTCTTGAACAGTGTCATAGAGGTGCTCTGTTTCACATGAATTGGCAGCCTATTTCAAAGATGATGGGAGACAAATCTATCCCTTCAGCACATCCTATTCAAGTTGCAGGACATATTTAGTTCCCTGGAACAGGTAGCGCTAGTCCCGTTTGACTTACGGATATGCAGCAGATTCACTGGGTTTGGGTTGGAGATTACTCTGTAAGCCAAGCATAAGTCTCTCCTAAGAAGTCTATATGATACACAGTATAGTGAGAGGGACTTTAGTCGGTCTGTGTAAGGAACGTGCTGGAGTCCCTTGATCTTCTTTGTTAGAAACTTCTGAGGTCTCACCAATTACTACAGGTGCTTTGTATGGTACATGCCAAAAGGGGCGTTCTACTCAATTATACACCTGATTAGTGCCGAGTATAGAGGGGTTAAAACCTACTTTGCTCTGGAGGTAATGCCTTTGTTAATCAAGTGTGCTACATAGAAGGCCTTCCTTACTACAGTAGACACATGGTGGTCAAAGTTAAGGTTGCAGTCTACCTGTGATCCCAGACCCCTTACCACTTCGTTGGTACATAGGGTATTGCTGTTAATTTGATAGTGTGAAGGGACATTGTTTTTATGGAAGGGAATGATGATGCATTTCTTTGCATTCAGTTTGAGACCATGACTAAAACACCAGTCATTAGTCTACACAAGACTCTCCTGAAGTATACTGGCATCATTTAGGAATTCAGTAACTGAACCCACTTTGCAGTCATCCGCGAACTTGGTCAGCGACAGCCCCGTAGTTTTGCCTTGAACTTCTGAGAAGTATATACCAAACAGTAGGGGGCTCACCAGTGACCCTTATGGCACCCCGCTGATGACAGGTCTGGTGGTTGATGTGGAATCACCCACTTTGATACTGTGTGACCAGATTGTGAGCCAGTTGGCAACCCATCTTACAACAAAGGGCTTTACATTCCGTTTGCTAAGTTTATCAGTAATACCTGAGTGTGGGACTGTGTCAAAGGTCTTTGCCAAGTTGAGGTATGCTGTGAGCACATATTTGCCCCCCCGTCAATGGCCCTGGTCACATTTTTGAAGAAATCCACCAGGTTTAACAGGGACGATCTGTCTTTGAAGCAGAATTGGATCGGATCCAGGGTTTGGAGTTCGTCTTTATTTATGAGGTCCATGATGATATGTTCAATGGCCTTAAGATGAGGCTGGTCAGACTTATGGGTTTATAATTCCTTGGGTTTGTTGTTAAACCACCTTTGAGGAGGGGAATAACTGCTGCTGTTCTCCATTCCGCAGGAACAAAGCCTCTGGATAGGCTATGACTGAATATGATACTTAATGGTGATGCTAGTTCATGTTTTAGTTTGTTAAGAAGACAGCCTGGTATGCCATCTGGTCCCATAGAGGCTGTGTTTTTTGCCTTAATGACCTGCTCTTCAGATATGTAGGGTGGAGGAAGTTGAGGTGAAGGTTTGTGATAAGTTTGAAGAGAGTAGGGAAGTTAAGTTTTCGCCAAATCTGTTCACTAGCAGGTTTGCTATGTCTGTGGGATCAAAGTGTGTGATAACATTAGTCACTAGTTCGGCACATGCTTGGGTCCTACCTTTTAGGCTACATATGTAGCTGTAAAAGGCCTTATGATTATCTTTGGATGTGATTGCTAGGTTTTTGTCAAACTACTCTTAGAGGATTTGGCATGTCGTCTTATTAACATTTTGAGTCTGAGGACGGTGCTTTTCCGTTGTTGGGGCCTTGCCTTAGTTTTCTTAGACAGCAACCTTCTGCGTTTATTGTAAAGTTTGTTGATGCTGGAAGTCCACCATGGCAGCTTGATTTTGCTTGGGGCTCTGGCTTTGATTCTTTCTGGAACAGCCAAGTCTATACACTTATACAAGTATACAGGACTCCATTGTAAGCTTTGGTGTAGTTACCACTTCCAGCTGGTGGTGGGGCTTGGAATGCATTTATACCTTCCCCTAGGAGGGTATAGTTTGCTTTGGTGAAGTTTTTTAGTATGACTTCGCCCTTTGTGAGTTCTGGTGCCAGTTTGAATGTGAATGATATGTGGTCAGATTTAACTAAAAAGGGTCTGACAGTTGTGGTGGTGCATCTGTTTGTCATGTTAGTGAGTACCAGATCTAGTATGTTTATTCTGGTTGTTGAGGTTTGAACAATTTGTTCTAGGGCATTTGAATTAACAAAGTCAAGGAACTTTTATGCAAATGAGTTAGGGCTAGAGTAGGTTTCCAAGTTGATGGTGGGATAATTGAAATACTCCATGACCAAAGTGTCTGGCAATATTTGGATTGACTCTAGTTTGGTCAAGTAGGCCTCATGTGCATCATGATTCATGAAGGGGGATCTATAACTAGCTATATCTTGAATGGGGGTCTTACCCACAGTGATCTGAACTTGGATAACTGTGTGGATATTGCGGATGATAAAAAAATATGAGTTATGAAGCCTGACAAAGGTAATGGCATGGTCATTATGGGAAAGGTGGACTATTGTAATAGCATGAATGTTATTCTTATGGATGGAATCTACTCTGAGGTTTCCAAAAATGAAATTAATATTGCTTTTAAAAAAATTGACACTCTGCTTGATGACATGTTGTTTGAGGGTCAGGTTAAATTGGAAGAATGCAACTATATAAAAAATGAGTTTATAGTAATAGCAAGTATTTTTGGGATCCCTAAAATCCGCAAAGATTTATGCCAGCCCCCATTTAGACCTGTTGTTGACAGGAAAAGGTCAAAAACATTTTTTATGGCTAAATTGGTGGACTATTATTTAAAGGATGGTTTAAAGGAACTTAAATATATTTGTAAGGATTCTTAGGATTTTTAAAAATCTAAACAATGTAGAAGTTATTGATGGCATGCTGTTTGTTACTAGAGATGTTAAAAATTTATTTTCAGTCATACCTCATGATGTGGGGTTATACTGGTTAGACATGCAGTTATCTGAGATTAAGAAATTCAAACAGGACCGTATTAATCTTATTGTCACTTTAATGAAAGTTATTCTTCATAATAATTTTGTCCTCTTTGAGGGACAGTATTTTAAACAAGTGGTAGGTGTGTCTATGGGGGCAGCATGTGCCCCCATCTCTGCTAATTTTGTTATATCTTACTGGGAATCTGAATTTTTAAAAGTAGATACTCAAAGCATGTTAAATATTATACAATGTTTTTGGATGATTTGTTTTTAATTTGGACTGGAACCGAAGTACTACTTGATGAGTTCAAAAAAATATATTAATAGTACTACTGATTTTCTTAAATTCACCCATACATTCCATAATGAGAAAATGTATTTGGATGTTGAAATTTGTATAGATTCTGTAGGCAGAAAAATAAATTCAAGAATCTATAGAAATCCTACTTTTTCCAATTCATATTTGGAGTACACTAGCTGACACCCACTGTACTAGAAGAGATCTGTGGTAATAGGGCAGTTGGTGAGGGCAGCTAGAATGGTCTCGTGTGAAGTGGATTTTCTAATTGAAATTGATCTTATAATTGATATGTTTAGGAAAAGGGTCTATCCTAACACTTTATTGGAAACTGTAAGTCATGATGTTATACTCAAAAGACAAAATGGGATTTTTAAACCTATTTTAAACCATCACTTTGATGGAAATGACAATAGGAATATAGATAGAACTTCTCACTGTATAAACAAAATGGAAGATGGGACAAAAACAGAAAAGGGTAGTTTTTCATTTATATGGTGTTTAATAAGGATAGTTTAGCCGTAGTTAAAATCTTGAATAAAAATTGGAATTTTTTTACCCTTGATCAAACTGTAATGGATATGTTGGGTGATAAGCCAGCCATAGTGTTTAAAAAGGAACCGTCCTTTAAAAAACTTGTTAGAAAGTAAAAAGCCATCAGTTGTCAATCCAAAAATGTTGTATACCTGGCAAAGTGCTTACAATGTCCGGCTTTTTACTTGGGAAAAACTATTAGACATTTACATGAAAGAATGTATGAACCCTTGCCTGATTTCAAAAAAGGTAAACAAACTAATGCATTCTGTAAACATGTAGTAGAGTAAAAAAATCATGAATTTGGATTTTTGATAATATAGCAGATTGTCCTTGATATTTAGGGTAAACTATTACCTGAACATCTTGAATTATGTAAATTAAAGTGACAATTGTAGTTAAATGCCTTTGTTTACCCTGGGCTGAATGAGTACACCAGTATTAATTGTTTGATGAAATTTAGGCACCTTGAGGGTTAAAGTTTTTTTAAGCCTATTTTTAATTAATAGGGTAATTGTGTTATTGGATTATTTTTTTATTGAGTCATTGATTTTGCTGCAGTATTTTAAGCTGTGTTTGTTGAAGGTTTTATAGTTCTGAAGACGTCCCTTTGTAATATTTCTGGGATGAAAGTGCTTTACTCTGTTGGATTTGTTACTTAATAAAGTGGTTGTCGAATACCTCTGGCTGTTTCTTCAGGTTTTATATTTTATTGGTTTTATTTTTTCTTGGTTATGATAACTCTGTGGAGTTGTCCAGTTTAACTAGTTAGGAGGTGAATTTATCCCTAATATAGATAGAAACACTGCCGCATTTGGTTCTTACACATTTGTCTTGTGGTCTGAAGGTGTGGGAGGCATTATAGCCTTGTGAGGCCGGGGTACTCTCTGAAGCCTTGAACCAGGTTTCTGTGATTGCACAGACATCTACATCTTCTAGTGATAGAAGTGCTTCCAGACTGTGCAGTTTTTGGTTTAAGCTCCTAGCATTTAGCAGCATAACCCTTATTTTGTTATGATTGGCAAATTTCACATCGGCAATTTTGTTTTTGAGACCTTGCTTAAAAAAGGCAATATGGGGAGGCAAGAGCCTTTACCAGCAGCCAAAAGCCTAGTGGTTCCAGGTGCAAACTGTCTCTGGCAAAGCAGCGAGCTTTGTCAACCATGTCATCCCAGGCTGACAGAAACTAGATCCCCTTTGAATTACACCAAAAACTAAGTCAGTTATTGAAATCAACCATTTTTTGTTTATACTGTGGCATCATTCTAGGTGAGGGCAATATGCTACTCAAGGCTATACCTTAAGGATATACCTGACTGGGACACATACTCAGAGAGCTCAGTTATATCTCTCTTCATATAGTCCAGTGTGGTACATTTCAAGTTGTTCACTCCAACGTGAGTTATGACGGAGTCATAATGGTACTTGTTCTCAAGAGACCTGAGTGCATGCATGATCTGATACATCCTGGCACCAGACAGGCAGCTGACTGTGATTTTCTTCTTATCTAACCTGGTGAGTGGCATTGGAGACTCCATAATGAGACACATGGATGTCCTACTCTGAGTGGGATATCCATGTGTCTCCAATGACAAGAAACTTTGTTTTTTTAGGGTTACACCTTAAGAGATTGGTAGATGAGACACTGGTGTTGCTATGTGTCTTGGGTGCTGTAAGATCTGTGCTTGTTGTAGTAGACTTTTGTTTGGAAATCTCTAGTGTTTCAGTAATTTTTTTGAGAGAACCTCCACTTTTCCATCTGGCAGTTGTGGATTAGTTTGATGTGTCCTTTGTCATTTTATTAGATTTTAAGGACAACGTCTGGATAATGGGCCTGTTATTCTAGCTAGATTTTAACTTGTAGTTTGTTTTTCATGTGTTGATTGAACGTCGTTAATATAGATATTGATTGTATTAAATCCTCCATTAAAGGTTTCAGATTTTTCACATGTTTTTGATTTACAGCAGAAAAAATGTGCGTGCTTCAGAGAATGCAAAATTAATCAGACAAGGTTGCAGCCATTGATCTCTTTTTTGAGAGGGTCATACAGGCAGTTGACGGTATCTATAGAGGACATACTTATACCTGGCTAAGGTATTTCATGCCCATGCCCCATGCTGGCATCACGAGAAAGCTAAATGTTTTAAAAATAGATCCCTGTATGCTAAGATGCATAGAAGACTGCTAAAAGATAGAATCCAGACAGTATGAGTCACAGGCACCCCTTCAGAAATTTGAAGCCGACTAGTGGTTTCCATTAGGGCACAGTGCTAGGATCCTTCCTTTTTGGTATTTACATTTATGGTCTTTAGGTAGAGATCCAGGACCTCTTTTTAGTAAGCTTGCAGATGACTGAGAGTTTTTGTTATGTCACCCTCTGATACCTGAACCATCCTGCCAGAAACCTCCCTTGTAAACTTCTGCGGTACTGAAAATGGGCTAAAATTAAATGCTAAAATAATGCAGTATTGTTGCATTTTGTAGACAAAACCTCCCCTAAGCATACTGTATTGTCAGTATACCACTACAAAATGAACATCTAGACAAGACCTTGGCACCTGGGTTGATAACTCCCTATTTTTTGATCATCATGTGACAGTAGTAATCAGGAAATCCTTCTACTTAACAGAACTAATAATCATCAAAGGGAATATCCTCCAGATCTAAGGAGGGCGGCATTCCCTTATATTCAGAACTGGATAGGTCAGTTATTGAGTATGTCTCCTCCAGTATGTACTTCACTAGACATATCAAGCAACTACAAAGACCATAGAGGTTCCTAACCAAGAAGACCATAGGCTTCAGCTACCAGGAGAAGCAGGAAACATTGCTACATTACTCAGTATCTTATAGAACTTTCAGGGAAGACCTTTGCCTAGCCTACCACACAGCTGAAGACTCAGTTGTCCTTGATCTCCTGTATCTCCACAAGTCTAATAATTTCATTAACATCAGAAACAGGAATGTAAATCTTCACCAGCAGATAAAACAAGGTAGAAATACAGGTTTATCACACAGTTCCTTCCTCACACCTGGAACAGACTTCTTCTGCAAGCTAAACCAAATGATTCACTAGCATCCTTGAAATGGAATCTGGATAATTGGATGGGTCCCCACAAATTTGCACCAGGATTGATTGGCCTAATCCTCCTTGGGAAAAGGTGTACAATCTGTTGGTGTATACTGGCAAAATGTATGTGGTCCTAAGACTAAATTGCCTTGAAATAGCTATAGATCTACGAATTCATAAATTACTTTGGTAAAAAAGGAGTCCGAATTATTAGTGAGAGATGTGCACCAATCTTTATGTTTTGTGGATAATTTTGATCTACATAATGGCTCATTAGCTGGCATGACCTGACCTAGCCAATTCTGAATATAAGGGAATGATGACCTCCTTGGATCTGGAGGATATTCCTTTTACTCATGAATTTTTTTTACGTTTGAATCTATGTATTTACACAATGAATAGGAGTTAGGAAAGCAGAAAATCAGAATGCCTTTCAAGACAGAATACAAGAAAAAGTAGTGTTCATGGGAGACACAAACTGCCTCTTGGATGTTGGGACATGATTGCTAGGCTAGAAACTTGCCTATCAGTGGTATTACAGTTTCTTATTTCATGGGTAAATGATCTGGGATTGATTGATATAGGTCAAGTATCAGTGTCAGACATACATCTTTTTATCTGGTTTTCAGCTAGACAATTGGCAGAATAAGTTTCTCACAAGAGCTAGTCAAGTTTATGCTCTCTCTTTCTGATCCTATGCCTTTTGTCTGATCATAGTAATTTAGTATCTTCAGTTGGCCCTCTGAATCACCTTCCTCAGTATATCTGGAAGTTGCCTTTTTTATATTAGCAGATTAGAATGTAAAGGGTTCTTTTATTCTTGATGTTTGAAGTTATTCAAGCTCCTGACGTGGTGATATAATGTCATCATTTTTGGGATGCATAAGATTTTTTTTTTTTTTTAGCATACCAGATTATTTGTTTGGGATAATGATCTTTAGAAGTTGTGGCAAAAAGAGTTAAGTACATTGCAAGATGACTATAGCAAGTAGCTGTCTAATAAGGGTGTTCATAGAGCTAAGAATTATTATGTTGATCTAGTGGAACTTAAATGTAATATTCAGCCTTTTTAAATATTAAAATAAAGTTTAACATTAGACAGGTTGAGGCTGCAATGTTATGATATTTCTTCTGCAATATGTAGTAGGTTGGCCAGAAAGTGTTGTGCTACATCTGGACAATTTGCCTCTCCTACTTTTGGAGGTATACAAGATAAGAAGAGGATATATTAGACCTCTTCTGTTCCCATTATCAGGACCTCTAAAACAAAGATTCAGGAGTGCCAGATGAAGAGGTTATGCTGAAGTGGTTATGCCATTCATTTGAGTCTCTTATTCTGTAAGAGGATACTTGTTACGTATACATACTTTTTTTCCAAAGATGAGTTATCTGGGCCTATCACAAAGCTAAACATTAAAGTCCCTGTTGCAGAAAAGACAGTCTGCTGACAAAAACTACAGATTTATTTCCCCTACATTGGTAGGACTGTTATGGAAAGCTTTCAACCTATTTAGAGAAAGGTTACTGTCCACCTTTGTGGAAGCTATCTTTAGTCGCACCTATTTAGAGCCAGGTAATTATCCATAGTCAGTTGACAGTGATTGCTACAAATCTTTAAGAACTGCAGACAAAAACGTGGTTTTGGCTTTTTTAGAATGTTGGGTTAAGTCATATGTCCCAACCCTTAACTACAAACACTAGGCCGTCTTTATCAGAAGTAGGAATATTTGGGGGAGATATGCTTCGTATAGTGTAGGTAGGGTGGAGGATGGCTCTGTGTAAAAGAAAGCTGCATTGGCTGTCAATTCCAAAAAAATCCTTTGATTATTTGAAGTGATTGCATTTGCTAGTGGTCCTGGAGAAATGTGGTTTCCAAATGTGTTAAAAGAGACTCTCAAATCATATGTTCTAGCTCTGCTGTTTTAAGAAGAGGCACCTTCATATCTACCCTATGAGGAATGCAAGAGGAATGAAACAGGGTTCTTCCTTAGCCTTATTGCCATTTATACTAGCTACTGGGCCATTCACTGCTTTGCTAAAATCTATTCTTGTAGGAAGCAAAAATGGGTATGCTGCAGATGATATTAGAAGTTAACTATCTCTGTCTGTTGATGATATCATTTTGCTTTTATTACATTCTCTTTTCTCCATTCCTAAGGTTTAGAGTTGCCTATTGAAATGGCTGATGATTAGGGTTAAGTGAATTGGACTAAATCAGTAGCTGTTTTTGATGTTTTTTTCCTCCCATATCTTCACTGCTACCTATAAATTTGATTGGAATCCATATCATTTTATGCATCTGTGTATCCTCCTGCCCACAACTTCACTAGCTACAAAATGTAAATAAAGATCTTTTACATTCCACAGTGTTCACTTTTATTAATCAGTGAAAAACATGGAACCTAAGAAATTAAAGACTGCCCTTGTGAAATCTGTCTATATCCTAAAATTCTCTCTGTTATTCATGCTCTGCCATTATGTTCGTCCTAAAAGTTTCTGCATAAATGGGATTCTCTCCTTTATCTGGTCCCCAGGTAAACCAAGAGCATCTTCTCAGTATTATCTTAGCAATGACCACAGGAGATTGCATATCTCAAATTCGTTTAAATATTATCAGACTTCTGTACTCTGAATAGTGGCTTACCAGGGACAAGCTGATAACTCCCACTCCTGGCTGTTTTTGCAGATGCTTTCTATTAATATGCAACTTGACAAGTTGCCTCAATCCTTCATATTAACTTTGCCCCACAGAATTCTGATAAGAACCCTCTGCTTTGGAAAAAAAAAAAGAAAGAAAAGAACAAAGAAAAAGAAATTAAAAAATCCCCTCTCCATTGGACTTACTCTAAACTTAAAAATGATCAGTATGTCCTAGTATGTAAGCATTAGTTACTTAAGGTTTAGACATGTACTATTAAACATGGCACCCCAAGGTTTATGGAAGTCTTGCTTTTTTGCTTAGAATGTGTTACTGTGATCACCGGCTAACCTTTATTCCTTCCTAGTAAACTCTTGGTGAAAATGATGTCTTTGTGTGTATTTTCAACTTTTTACAGATTCTACTTTTAAAACATTTGAAATGCTATAGTAAAGAAATGGTTTTGGTTCTCGCTTTTATTCCATCATACGCAGTTGATTTATTTTCTCAGGAATAAGGCTCAGATACCCGAGCTCCTGTCATATTTAGTTAGTATTTCACAGGCTAGGCTCTTTTGTTCATATCTCTCTATACATCTTATGCCTTAACTCTGAGTGCATCTTTTGATGCAAATACATATATATACACACACACACACACACACACACACACACACACACACACACACACACACATATATATATATATATATATATATATATATATATATATATATGTAGATATGTATATTTAAAAGCCCATACCTCTTTGAATGCACTATCCTGCACATTCTTTACCTTATATTTTCCTCCACTTTCTTACCTAACTTACTCCTCCCTTCTATCTACCCCATCCACCTCACCTCTCTCTATCCACTGCCCCTTCTCCTTTTACTTCTCTCTGCAATATTACACACTCTCCTCTTCTCATTCATACTGAGTTAATACAAAGAAGAAACAAAGTGTAACTTGGTGTGGAAAAGAAACTGTACATAAATCGATGCAAACTTTAAGTTGTGCATTGTTACCTTTTTATACCTTTATCAAAACCATTTGGGATAAAATACATTACTAACTTATTTCTCTTTGTAAATTACAGCTTTGATTTCTGCTATTTCCTGGGTTGAGGCTAAAAACAATCTACTGGTCAAGTGGTCTACTCAGATTAACAGGGGTAAAAATAAATAAAAAAATAAAATAAATTACACACTAGGTATTAGAAGTTAACATATAATGTATAAGAACCTCATGGTACTAGCTGCCGAAGCCATTGCCCTCCCCATCAGTATCCTTATCAACCGTTCCATCCAAGAAAGTATTGTTCCTCAAATTTGGAAAAAAGCTTATATCATTCCCCTGCATAAAGGTGGAACTGATACTAATATTACCAATTTGCGTCCCATTGCCATCCTCTCTCCCATTTCAAAAATCCTAGAGAAATGCATCCATCTTCAACTCCTTCCCCATCTCTTGGAGAACAACCTATTAACTCCTACCCAGCACGGATTCAGACCCCATCATAGTACTATGACAGCCCTCCTATCCTTCCTAGAAACTGTGAATAAAGCTAGAGATTCTGGCCTCACTGTATCTACCATCCTACTCGATCTCTCTAAGGCCTTTGACACTGTCTCTCATAACCTACTTCTTACTAAGCTATCTAACCTAAACCTTTCACCCTCATCCCTTAGTTCGTTTACCAGTTATCTTTCCAACAGGCAACAAGCTGTCAAGTGGAAGAAAGCCACCTCATCCTTTCTCAACACCCCCACAGGTGTCCCACAAGGTTCTATATTAGGCCCCCTCTTCTTTAATATTTTCATTAATGACTTTTTCCACTCTATCCCTCTTGCAAACATTATAAAATATGCTGATGATTCCACAATCATCTGTGCTGCCTCATGCATCCCAACTCTTTTAAAACTTACTCAAGATGCCTTCTCCACTACAGAACAGTGGATGAAAGACAACCATCTAGCACTCAATACTGCTAAAACTAAATTTATGATATTTACTCCCTCTAAAGCCAATGACTTTGATAAAAATTTATTCTCCATCACCAGCCAAAATAATACACCTCTAGAGCTGGTATCTGAAACCAAATAATTAGGAGTCCAAATTGACAACAAGCTTAAACTCAACTCCCATCTACTACTAAACAAAAAAAACCCCACCAAAAACTTGGCATGCTCTACCGACAAAATCGGTTCCTCACCTCATCTACTAAGCTTACTCTCTCTATTACATTCTCCTTCCCTCCCTTCCCTACGGTGCCCCTCTTCTAACAAACCTACAATCATCTCTCAAAACCAAACTGTCCTCTTGTTATAATAAAATAGCCAGATTCGCCACCAGCAACAAATCATCAACATATCACTGTGAACCTCTCCACAAACTCAACTGGCTAGGACTTCCCAACTACCTCTCATATACTCAGCTCACCTATGCTCATAAACTCATATTCCAACCATACCTCTGTCCATCCCTCTCAACTACCTTTAAAATGCACCGCACACAAAGACTTCTAAGATCTAACAATCAAA